>NW_026005807.1:0-5910 GCF_001458135.2 Marmota marmota marmota | reverse complement strand
TATTCCACACTTTGATTCAAGTGGGTTATGAACTCCCACCTTCACCCCATACCCCTACCCTACTCTTTATCTATTAAAACTTCACCAACATCAGGGATTTATCTTTCAAAAATCCCCTTTATATCCCTCTGCTATCTGTTTGGATTATCATTTATTCTACTCAAAATATCTACATTGCTGCCCACCTTTCATCTGTGAAAACTCTTGTGAACTGTACACAGTTCAGGATACTTTCTTAAATAGTTAAATATTTATTTTTTTAGTTTTGGTTGGACATAATACCTTACTTATTTTTATGTGGTGCTGAGGATCGAATCCAGGCCTTGCATGTGCTAGGCAAGTGCTCTACCGCTGAGCCACAACCTTAGCCAGGATACTTTCTTTGACTAAAGAAATCAGAACTGGATTTTCAGCTACCTCAGAGGTCTGCTGGTGGATTGGATTTCCTTCTTTCTTCTACCTTCTACCAAATAAGTCAATTCCAGTCCAAACTACTTAAAACATATATTTAAAAAAAAAATCACACACCAAACCCAGAATACAGAGCTGATTTCAGGAAACAAGTCATTTGCTATTTATTATAGTATACACACACACACACACACACACACACACACACATATATATATATATATATATATGAAGTATATGAATGTGTATCATAAGCAGTATATTATATCAAAATAACATAGTAGTGGTGCAGGCCTATAATCCCAGCACCTCAGGAGACTGAGGCAGGAGGATCCCGAGTTCAAAGAGAGGCCCTAAGGAACTCAGTGAGACCCTGTCTCTAAATTAAAATACAAAAAAAGGGCTGGTGGTGTGGTTCAGTGGTTAAGTGCCCTTGAGTTTAATCCCGGGTACAGGGGGTTGGGACACATAGTAGTTAAGATCATAATCTCTGGAGAAATAGAAGTAGAAAAAATGCTTAATGCTGTACCTGGCACATATTAATGGCCCTGAAGGTAGTAAGTGAAAGAATATCCATAACTTCTATCTTGGCAAAGTGGGTTTTTCTGGCCTTTTGAATTACTTTTAGTTATATATACTGGGGTTCATTCTGACATACTCATACAAGCATGGAATATAATTTGTTCTCATTTGGTCTTCAGTACTTCACCCTTCTCTTCCCCTACTCTATCAATCATTTTATATATATATAAAATATATATAATATATATATATTATATATTATATATATATTTATATATATAATATATATAAATATATATATATATTTTTTTTTAAATTAGTGCCTTGTAGGTATACATCAAGGTGAGATTCTAACTTTTGTATGTTAACATGCCTAACATAAGCAACAGCAGGCAATCCTGACAAAGGCATTGGATTTGTTTACCTATAAATTATGAAATTATTCTTCATTAGAAGCATTAAAACTCACTTGATATTGTTCCACTCCTTTCACATTGCCTTACTCCATCGTAATAAATCTATTAGACAGGTCTAATCATTCATACTTTACAACAGAAATCAAGGTTAAGTAGTTAAACTACCTTCCCAAGATTATCTATAAAGGAAATGGCAGGCAGGAAGCATAAAGACACATTTACTAAACCCAGCGATTCTTTCCTGGAATCATGGCTGCTGTTTGCAAGTAAGAGACAGCTATCCTACAGGAGTGAAAAATAACCCCACAGGGACCCAGAATACAGCAAGTTAACACGGGAGGAGGGAATGCATTCAGAGTTTCTCACAGGTGGAAGTCAAACTTAAAAAACCATCAAGGGAAGCAGTAAGAAAAGTTGGCATTGAAGTCTGTGGTTGATGTTTGGGAGAGGGGTGTAGGCAGTTTGTTTTCCAGTCTAACTGTTGAAAGTAGAATGGTCAGTGCAGCATTTGCTAATGTTTTCTGTCATAAAAGGATCCTCTGTCCAATTGGTAGTTGCTGGGCATGGCTGTTTCATCTCCCCAAATTTTTGCCAGCACCTCACCCCAATTAGCAGCTCTAAATGGTATATTTATTCCTAATTCCTGCTCCTAAATCTCCCCATCTATGCAGAGTAAGACAGATATAAATAATTTGTTATATCTCCCATACAGTGATGTTGCAATATATTTCAAGAGTCATAAAGTCTTCATATCCTTTTATTCAATAACTGAATTCTCTTAATAAGCATCCTTTTCATCCATCAGACCTTCCTACAGGTCCTTACAGCAAACACTGACTTCATTCTGGTTGCAGTGTCAAAGTGACACTTAGCCTGAATTTAGCCTATTTTTGAAATACTTTTCTAAATTTTCTTTTAAATTCACATCAGTTTGGTTCAACATAATAAGAGACAAGAAAACCAATCAGTAGTCCTATCCAAATAACAACAACAACAACAACAACAAATGCAGGTTTCATAGATTGCCACCAAGAGATCTTACCATGTTAGTATCATCTTGGCAGTATCACCCATGGGAAATAAGGAGGCCAATTCTGCTTTGGGTGACTGATTCAATGTGTTAAAGGTATGAAGTTAAAACCCACTTACAGAATAACATGTTGGCGTTCTTTGATTGTGGCAGCTTCTTGAGGAGGAATAGTGATGCAGGTATTTTGTTTGGAAGCCTAGTCAGTTCCACAAACACTATTTATCCATCATCGCACACAGACCTTCTAAGGCAAACGGTTCTAAATATACTAATGTCACAAGAATCATCTAAGGGGAACTCATTATGCCAGAGTTAGATGAGACTTTAGAGACCATCTCTGCAGAATCTCAGGGATCATAAAATAACGTGCCCATAGCCATCACATAAGGTCCCTGAATGAAGCTGTTCATATGTAAAACAGTTCCCTTACACACACACACACACACACACACACACACACAGCTCCTTAGTGCACCCCTAAGCCATAGTTTAAAGAAATATCTAGCTATTTTCTTTCTCGATTTGGAAATACACGGGTTTGAGAAATATTTTGCCTTTCTTTTAACTATGCCATTAAAAAAAACCCAATATAACCTAAATTTCAGAGAGACAAGGGACAATAGTGATGAACAAGGAACAAAATAAATACTCCATCAAAGAGGGTCAGGCTGCTTCTCAGCTCTAGCTGACTGATGTGATATAGCAAGAGTCTTGTGCAGAAATCCACGTGCAGGATTTCTTTGAAAAAACAAAACAAAAAAAGCCAGGAATCTGGACTTCTATGTGAACTCTCTTACTTTTCAGTGCTGGCAATTACTTCAAAAGGTTTGAAAAGGGCTGCGGTTGTGGCTCAGTGGTAGGGTACTTGCCTCACATGTGTGAGGCACTGGGTTCGATTCTCAGCACCACATATAAATATAATAAATATAATAAAATATAAATAAATATAATAAATATATACATATATAATATATAAATATATAAATAAATATAATAAAAATAAAGGTGTATCAACAACTAAAAAAGTATTTTTTTTAGTTTTCGGTGGACACAACATCTTTATTTTATTTATGTGGTGCTGAGGATTGAACCCAACGACCTTCGCATGCCAGGTGAGCGCACTACCGCTTGAGCCACATCCCCAGCCCTAAAAAAGTATTTTTTAAAAAGGTGTGAAAAAAAGATTCATAGGTAAAAAATCCATGTCTTTGGCCACATACAGATTATTTAGCCTGGATTAACCCAAGACCCTATCTTGGGTATGACAGACAAAATCAGGTTTATCAAGTGTCCTGATTTTTGCTAGGAGATTACAACTCAATTTTCTTGGTAATTACAACTGGAAAATTCTAGTATCCCCCTAGAGAATTTTCTATATTTAATTATCTTATGAAGAGTTAAGTGTTTTTTACTGGCAGATTTAAAGGCATGTGGCTTCCACCCTTAATATAAAATGTAACATACAAGCACTTCCCACATAGCACATCCTACTTCACATTTAAGACCTCATCCACAAGAAGTATGTATATTTCCCTCATCCATAAAGTTTGAAAGGAGAATTTTAGGGGCTCATAGTGTAGCTCAGTGTAGAGTTCATGCTTTACACTGGGTTTTTAATTCAAAACAAAAACATGAAACTTCTGTGTAGGTTTAAGTGTGCCATCTCTGCCTTAATATTTTGAAATTTCAAATCTTTTTGAAATAGTACAATTACCACAAATAAAAATATAATACAATTACCACAAGTACTGGGAATCATTCTATAGTTTTTCTTGCTATGTTGTACTTTCCTATTTTTAATGAATTTTCAAGAATTAATCATAAAGTAAACAAATCTAATATTATTGCAGTTTAATCAGCTTGAATAGCAACTAAAATAGCAGATGTTAACACTTGAATTTCTTCCACAATCTGCTGAGGAGAGTCAAAACTTCTGTCAAGTAGCTTCACATTCCACACTCCTTACATCTTGCTTGGAAAGGTAGCACACTACTTGCGTGCCTTTTTTTTTTCTTGATAGTGCTGGGGACTGGACCCTGGGCCTTGTGCATTTAAAGCAACCACTCTACCAACTGAGCTATTTCCCCAGTCCCCTCAAAACGCTTTAAAAGCATTTTTTTTTTTTTTGGTACATGGTATGGAATGAAGGGCATTTACCACTGGGTCACATTTCCAGCCCTTTGTTATTCATTTATTTTATTTTGAGACAGGATCTCATTTAAGTTGGTGAGGTTGGCCTTGAACTTGGGATCCTACTGCCTCAGCCTCCCCAATCTCTGGAATTACAGGAATGAGCCACTGTGCCCTGCTAAAGAAATGTTTTTTTAAAATCCAGGATAAGGCTGGGGTGTAGGTCAGTGGTAGAGGGCTTACCTAGTATGCACCAGGTCCTGGATTGGACCTCAGAAATGCAAATAAAAAACCAGGAAAAACAAAAATAGAGAACCAAATGCAAATAAAATGTGCACATTTAATATCTTCGAGATCAAAGTACTTTGAAGACATCCTCACATTCATCACTCCATGTTTTAGGAAGCAAAGAAGCAGGAGGTATGCATTGATTCAGATTTTGTGGAAGGTGAGATTATAATTATGGGAAGGTTAGGGTACTTTCACAAGGTGGAGGAGGGAATCCAAAGTGTATGGGTTTTTTAAAATATTTTAATTTTTAGTTATAGTTGGGCACAAAACCTTTATTTATTTATTTCCATGTGGTGCTAAGGATCAAACCCAGGGCCTCGCACGTGTTAGGCGAGCATTCTACCACTGAGTCACTACCCCAGCCCCCCCCCAAAGTGGATGTGTAATGCTTCAGTTTATATGGTTCATCAGATAAATTTTTCAATATTCTCAATGGAGGATGAACCACATAGAAGTGAAAAACAGAAAAGGACTATGAATTAGTTCATTATAGAAAAAATCTAACCTCCTTGAACAATTCTTCCTCACTTTACTGGTACCCAAGTGCACCAAGACATTAGAATGTCATTTTGTTCAAAGCTTGGAACGCTGTACTGTTGCCAGGCACAGTGGTCATGCCTGTAATCCCAGGGACTTGGAGGTTGAGGATCAGAAGTTCAAAGCCTTGGGTTCAATCCTCGGTTTAAAAAAAGCTATACTGAGCTGGAGTTATGGCTCAGTGGTCGAGCGCTTGCCTAGCATGTGTGAGGCAAGGGTTTGATTCTCAGCACCACATATAAAGAACTAAAATAAAAGTCCATTGGCAACTAAAAAAAATTTTTTTAAACCTATACTATTGGGCTGGAGTTGTGACTCAGCACGTGTGAGACCCTGGGTTTGATCCTCATCACCACATAAAAATAAATAAGTGAAATAAAGATATTGTGTCCAATTACAACTAAAAAATAAATATAAAAAATTTTAAAAAAATAAAAGCTATCCTGTTCATCATTTTGGCTGCCTTCCATTAAATAGAACCCCTGGTACAGTATTATAGATTGTGGGTGGAAAAGGGAGCCTAGTACAGGAAAAAGAGAAATAACAAAACACACACACACAGAAAAAAAAAAA
>NW_026005806.1:4823-5918 GCF_001458135.2 Marmota marmota marmota | reverse complement strand
TAGGTTTATGGTTATGTCTAGTGCAAAGGTTAGGTTTACGGTTAGGTTCAGGTTTAGAGCTAAGGGTATTATTAGGGTCAGGGTTGGGATTAGTGTTTAGGATAGGTTAAGTTTTAACTTGAGGGCTCGAATTAGCATAAGTTTAGGATTCGGGTAATGATAGGGTTAGGGTTAGGTTTCAGGATAGATTTAGGGTAATACATAGGGTTAGGATTTGGGATAAGGTTAAGTTTAGGCCTAGGGTTAGCATTAGGGTTAGGGTTAGGTTAGGGTAATGTATAGGGTTAGATCTAGGGTTAGGACTATGGTTATGGTTATTATTAGTGCTAGAGTTAGGGTTAAGAGTAGGTTTAGTGTTAAAGCTCGAGTTAGGGCTTGCTTAAGGGCTAGGTTTTGAGTTATGTTAGGGCTAGGGTTAGGGTTACGGCTAATGTAAATACTAGGACTATAATTAGGGCTAGTTTTAGGTTTAGGGCTAGGTCTAGGTCTAGTGTTAAGTTTATGTTTAGGGTTAGAGTGATGTTTAAAGCTAGGGTTAGTTTTAGGGTCAGAGTCAGTGTCAGAATTCATATTAGGGTTCGGCTTACAACTCGAATTAGGCCTAGAGTTATGGCTAGGTGTAGGGTTAGGGTTCAGTTTAGGTTAAGGTTTAGGGTTGGGGCTATGGCTCTGTTTTGTATTAGTGCTAGGGCTAGAATTAGGTCTAGTTTTAGGAATACCATTAGGGTTAGTTTAAGGCTATTGTTAGGTTTAGGTTTAGGCTTAGCTTTACAGTTAGATTCAGAGTTAGGGTTAGATCTAGGGTTAGGGCTAGAGCTAAGGAAAGGGCTAGGGTTAGGCCTAGGTTTAGGGTTCTGATAAGGGATAGGGTTAGAACTAGTTTCATGGCTAGGGTGAGAGTTAGACTTAGTCTTAGGGCAAAGGTTAGGGTTAGGGTTAGGGATAGGGCTAAGTTAGGTCTAAGATTAGGGCTGGGGTTAATGTTAAGTTAGGCCTAAGGCTAGGGTTAGGGTTATGACTAAGGCTATGTTTATGGCTAAGATAAGGACTAGGGTTTGTGTTAGGGTTAGGGGTAGGATTTTGTCTGGGGCTAAT
>NW_026005806.1:0-1988 GCF_001458135.2 Marmota marmota marmota | reverse complement strand
TAGTGTTAGGGTTTGGTTTAAGTTAAGGTTTAGAGTTAGGGCTATTTCTCGGTTTTGTTTTACTGTTAGGGTTAGGGTTAGGGCTAGTTTTATGATTAGCTTTAGGGTTAGGGCTAGTGTTAGTGTTAGGGTTAGCCTTAGATTTAAGGTTAGATTTTTAGTTAGTTTTAGATATAGGATTAGGGCTAAGAATTACAATAGGGCAAGTGTTAGGGCTAGGGTTAGGGTTATGGTAAGGTATAGGGTTAGAACTAGGTATAGGACAAGTGTGAGAGAGTCTTAAGCCTAGGGTTAGGGTTAGGGTTAGGGTTAAGCTTAGGATTAGGGCTAGGGTTAGGGTTAGATTTACAGAAAGTTCTAAGTTTATATTTATGGTAAGAGTTAGGCTTTGAGCTAGGGTTAGGTCTAAGGCGAGGGTTAGGAGTTGATTAGGGCTAGGGTTAGGATTAGTGTTACACTTAGGGCTAGGGTAAGGCCTAGAATTAGCTCTAGGTTTTGTGTTAGGTTTAGGCCTAGGGTTAGGGCTGTGGGTAATGTAAGAGCTAGGATTATAAGTAGGGCTATTTTTAGGGTTAGGTTTATATCTAGGTCTCGTGTTAGGTTTATATTTTCAGTTAGGGTCAAGTTTAGATTTAGGTTTACCTTAAAGTCAGGGTCAGTGTTCAAATTAGAGTTAGAGTCAGGGTTAAAGTCAGAATTAGGACTAGGATTAGGTCTAGGGGTAGGGTTAGTGTTTGGGTTATGGTAAAGATTATTGTTAGGGCTAGGACTATGTTTGTTTGTTTTTTTTTAGTCTAGGGCTAAAGTTTAGGCTAGATTTAGGATTAGGTTTATGTGTAGAACTTGTTTTAGGGTTAGGTTTAGGTATAAGATTACTGGTAGGGCCAGTGTTAGGGTTTGTTCTAGAGTTAGTGCCAGGTTTAGACCTAGGTTTACTGTTAGGGTCAGAATAAGGGTCAGGTTATCATTAGGGTTTGAGATAGCTTTAGAGCTAGAATTAGGGCTATGTTCCGGACTGTTAATGGGGTTAGAATTTTGGTTGGCCTAAGGATTAGGAATACGTTTAGGGTTACCATTAGGGTTAGGGTTTCACTTAGGTTAAGGAATAGGGTTAGAGCTAGGTTTAGGGCTAGAGTTATTGTTAGTGTTAGTGTTAAAACTAGGTTTAGAGCACTGATTAGGTCTCCTTTTTGTGTTAGATTTAGGGCTATAGTTAGGACAATGGCTAATATAAGATCTAGGGTTACAACTAGGGTTAGTTTTAGCATTAGGTTAGGGGTAGGTCTAGTGTTAGTATTAGGTTTAAGGTTGGGTGATATTTAGATCTAGGGTTAGTTTTAGAATATGAGTCAAGGTCAGGTAGAGGATTAGGAGTTAAATTAAAGATAAGGTTAATGTTAGGTTTAGTTTAATATTAGGAGGATATTTAGAGCTAGGGTGAGTGTTAGGATATGAGTCAGGGTCAGAGTTAGCTTTAAAGTTAGGTTTAGGACTCAAATTAAGGCTATGGTTAGGTCTAGGTGTAGCGTTAGGGTTTGGTTTAAGTTAATGTTTAGGTTTAGGGCAATTGCTCAGTTTAGTTTTACTGCTAGGGCTAGAGTTAGGCCTAAGGTTAGGGCTAGGGTTAGGGTTAGGGCTAATGTTACTGTTAGGCTTAGTCTTAGGTTTAGGGTTAGATTTAGAGTTAGGGTTACATCTAGCAAGGGTTAGGGCTAGGACTAAGGATAGGGCAAGGGTTAGTGGTAGGGTTAGGGCTAGGGTTAGGGTTATGGTAAGTATAGGGTTAGAACTAAGGATAAGGCTAGTGTGAGAATTAGAGTTAGTTTTAGGGCTAGGGTTTTGGTTAGGTTTAGGTATAAGGTTATCTGTAGGGCCAGTGTTAGGGTTTACTCTAGGTTTACAGTCAGGTTTAGACCTAGGGTTTGTGTTAGCGTCAGAATAAGGGTCAGGAGTAGCATTGGGGTTTGGGATAAGATTAGAGCTAGAAT
>NW_026005805.1:0-5919 GCF_001458135.2 Marmota marmota marmota | reverse complement strand
AATATATATATATATATATATATATATATATATATATATATATATACTTATCCTAATGTAAACATTAAAGAATGTACACAGTTACCAGAATATCACATTAAATATCAAATATAAATACTATGTGTGATTTTATGCATCAGTCTGAAAATTCTAAGACAATTATGTTTAAAATAGTTCTATTATGGAGGAAGTAAATAGTCTACACAAGACAATTTTTATTTCCCACATTTTTGTTCCAAAGCTTCAAATGAAAGAAGTAAATTAGGTTATTTTAACTTTTCTCACAGCTGTGCTCATTTGATACTAAGTGACCTAAAAGTTAATGTACGTCAGACAATCCTCCTGAATAGCCAGTACATTTACATGTCTGTGCCTTCTTATTAGTTAGAGTGAACAAAAGATCCAAATTGACTTGTCAGAGAAATCTAAATTATTTCAGAATATTATAAGTGATCTTAAATACACAGCATTTTGCAAACTTAAATGTCGAATTTGAATCACAGAAATTTTAAATACCAGCATAGTTTATAGTAAATTTGCAACAAAGAAATAAATTAAAATCAGAAGAAAGCAAACCAGTAAAAAATACTGCAGATGTTTTCTTAATATTTAGAGTAATTTATATAGTCCCAGATAACAAATGTATTCTTTCTAAAATTCTCATAGTTCTGAATAACATAAACTGGAAAGTTGGGAACAGTTAACATCTACAAATTGAAAAATAGCAGTAAAATTAAACTAAGCTGAACTAATTTGGCACTTGAGTAAAACTTTAAAGTCTAAATTTCCCTTCCAGTTTCATATCTAGCAATTATATATGATTGTCTACAAACTTATGAAATATAGTAATAGACAAAGTTGCCACAGGACACTTTAACTCTACTAGTGCCAAGAGGCATTACATTATCATGTAATAAAATTAGGAATAAAATTACTGAGGCTGAGTGAAAAAGGAATCCACTGAGCAATCTCATGAGATTCCAATGGAAATGCAAGCAGATTAATCC
Organism: Marmota marmota marmota; assembly: GCF_001458135.2. Lineage (NCBI taxonomy): Eukaryota > Metazoa > Chordata > Mammalia > Rodentia > Sciuridae > Marmota > Marmota marmota. The sequence continues at coordinate 4,912 of NW_026005805.1, read as the reverse complement.
TAATAAAGTCTATGCAATAGTAGTGGAACGCAAAATAATAAAGTCTCTCATGTGACCAAAAAGGAACATGATTTATAGTCTGATTTTTGAAAAAAAATTAATTTAAATTCTATAATAGTCCCAATACAAGGGAAATTAAAAAAGTGATATGATATACGAAAAGGATAGAGGAAATGAAACAGTTCATGCTGATTTTTATTATCTTTACTAAATAAAAAGTATGCATAAATTTTTGTGTATTTGCATATGTATGTTATTTCTATCTTGGTGTTAATGTAGAAAACAAATTGAATTCATTTCTCTAGTTAATAAAAAATAAACAAACTATAAATAGGTAGTTGGAACAGAAAATTAGTTCTATCCCTAAATATCTCCTGATTATTTTATTTTCTTATATGTTCAAATAAATATATATTTTTATAGTATTTCAGAATTTTAATAAAACATTCATGAAAATAATTAATCTATTGATTAATGAACACATAAAAGACAAGTCAAATGTTAATCCTTAGGATATAAAATGCAGTATAAACATTATCTGTCCCCCTCAATGACTTGGTAATATATTTGACAATATAAACCATTCAAGTATTTACATATATCTGACTTAGTTCTAGACAAAAAGTACAGATTATCAATATAAATATGGATTGTAGGTTCATTTCTGTATGTTGGCAGAGGATAATAGATATAGAAATAATTTATAAAACTTCCACATCATATGAGATGAAGAGTTATAAAATATGTTGTTTAGAGTGACTGGATTAATAAGATTTAATTTTACTAAAAGAAGAATCAATTAACTTTTTAAGCAAAACCTTTGAGAAGTGAAAACATTCATAAAAAATTGTCTCTGATTTTTCCCTATTTCTGAGAAGGCATTATAAATAGAAATAAGGAGGATTTGATTAGGGCAATTTAGTCAACACATTCCCCCTGATTCTATAATTAAATATACTATCAAAATTCTAACAAAATTTAATGAACTAATCAACTTCAAACATTCCTCCTTCAAAATATATTTCATTAAAATTTCTTTCAGTATTATGCATACATTGAAATATCTAAGTCCCTGATATTCTTCAGAGAGCATATCAGGACTGAAGCCATGGCTAGAGATTTCAATTTAGAAGTTATACATAAGGCAATAATAGAAGACTAGAGGTAGGTAAAGTTACAGAGAGGTTTAAAGCTTCCCATGGGTAAATATAAATGTTTTGGAGAGATTGAGGTCTTAAAATAAATTTCAGGTCATCATTGACTTTTGCCACAGCAATTTCAGTGGCCCAGGAGGGTTGCAAAATAAACTTAAGAAAGGTACACATGAGATGGAGACTTAGTACATTATTTAAATCAGCAGTTTATAAATCTCTTGATATGAAGAAATATATTGTTTGGAAAAATGAATTTTGATGGAATTTATCATTTTCAGTAATTTCAGCATGGACATAATTGTGAATATTATGTTTCTATGTAAGTAAACATACTCTTAATAGTATTCTTCAAAGTCATGGTCAATAGCAGAAATTCTTGAGCATAATCCTTGATAATAATTATATTTCATCTAAAAATTATTTTACTGACTAGTTCTACTATGTTTTTATATATGTTCCTCCATAGACTATATTTCCAAAACCAGGACTCTTTTCTGTTCCTTTTATCATTATGTCTTCTGGTATGGTTTGGATGTGAGGTGTCCCTCAAAAGCTTCTGTGTTAATACAGAAATATTCAAAGGTGAAATAATCAGGTTATGAGTGCCTTAATCTAAGCAGTCTATTCTAATTTGAATGGACTGAGTGTGTTGTTACTGTGGATAGAGGAGGTAGGTCCCTGGGGGAAGGCCCTAGAAGGGTTTATTGGAATTGTGGCTCCTTACCCATTCTCCATCTGATTCCTGGCTTCCATTTGGGAAGCAACTTCCCTCTACCAAGACCTTCCTCCATGATGTGCTTACTCACCTTGGTCCCAGAGCAATGGACTTGACCCACTTTGGATTAATCTCCTGGAACCAGAAACAAAAATAAATTTTTCTCCTCCAAGCTATTCTTGGTTTTTTATTTTTGTTTGTTTGTTTTGGGGTTTTTTTTTTTTTTTTTTTTTTTTTTTGCCTACAGCAATGAAAAGGTGATTAGCTCAGAAATTGTTACTGAGAGAATTGTCATTGCTGAATCTAACATGACCATGTGGAAGGAGATTGGGAAAAAAATTAAAATGCATGCTGGAGAAGTCTTAGAATATCAACTGGAAATTAGTAGGTGACTCTGGGGGGAATTTAGAAGACCAAACTTCTGATAACTGTGCTCATGAGATTTCAGAGGGAAATGATAACTCTTCTTGGAATTTGACTAGAGTATATTCTGATAGTATATTCTGATAAAAAAATGTGTCTACATTTCCTGTATCCTGAGACTGTGTGACGCTGAATTTTAAGATGATGAACTAACTAATCTGGCAATGGAAATTTCAAGACAACACAGCATTCAGGTAGTGACTTGGATTTTGCTGAAAGATTTTAGACCAGGTCACTGTGAGAATCAGGAGTAGAAATCAGAAATTAAGGATTTTAAAAACTTGCAGTTTGGACAGAAATGTGTATATAAAATTGCAGTTAAAGAAGTTGTGATTGTTAATGAGATTATAATGAGTTTAAAACCCTTAAAACAATCCTAAGAACTTTGCACAGAGACAATAGGAAAGATAGCTTGTGGTCATCTCAGAAATTTGTAAGACCACATTCATTGCAGATTCAAGTATATACAGGAAAAAATCCTTTCAGAAGAAGTCATAGAAAAAAAGAAGAAGTCATAGGCAGGGGTACTGATTGCATAGAGGGTCCTAAGAAGTTATTTCACAATACTCTGCTGTTTAGACACTTAGAAGCTGATTGCAGCTATGATTTTGGCAGGGGATGGGGATAGCTACTGCATGAGCTAGTAGCTGAACCTGGCATCATACATGTGTTCTGGTTAAAGAAATGCAGAGTGCTGGATTAAGGAGTTATGGAGGCTTCCACAGAGATTTTAAAAGAAGGACTGGAGGCCAGGCACGTTATAGCAGTTCAGAATCCCTGTGTGCTTTCCTTAAAGGAAATATTTGGATATGGACTAAAAGCATTTTACATTGTAAAGCTAAAGCTGAAATGGAAACCCCATGCATTAAGAGATGCCACTAATGTGGACTGTCTATGGAAAAAAGTTGCTGCCTGCAGAGAGAGTCAGGTTAAAAGAGAGCCCATGTTCACTGCAATTTGCAAGGTCAAAGAGGTGGTACTACCCAGGCTCTTTGGAGAGGATATTTCATCTTTTTGAGTCCTAGATGATGTTCTCAGATTTACAGGACCTGTTTGCTTGGCCGAGTTTGGTCTTGATTTTGTCTCATCCCCTTTTTTATGCCCCTATTCCTCCCATTTGGAATGGGAATATTTACTCTGTTCCATTGTGTACTGGATATATGTAACATGCTTTTGATTTTTATAGGGGCTCACAGTCAAGAGTTAGCCTTTAATCTAAGATGAGATTTTAGACTTGGACTTTTAAGTAATGTTGAAAGAGTTAAAACAATGGGAATCTTGGAGATAGACTAAGAGCATTTTGCATTGTGAGATGGACATAAGCTTTGGGGGTAAGGTGTGGAATGTTATGGTTTGGATGGGAAGTGTCCCTCAACAGCTCCAGTTTTAATGTAAAAATGCTCAGAGGTGAAATTATTAGATTATGAGAATTGTAACCTAACCAGTACATCTTAGATTTTATGGACTAAGTGTGTAGTAACTGTAGACAGAGGTGGCATGAATGGAGGAGATGGGTCACTGGAGGCATGCCCTTAGAAGAATTAATTTTCCCTGCAGCCTTTTCCTCTTTTCCCTGGCTGCCATGAATAAAGAAGCTGCTACCTATTATACCCTTCCGATTTGATAAGCTGCTTTACCTTGAGGCCAGAGGAATGGACTCAACTAACTATGTACTAATCCCCTGGAACCATGAGCTAAAATAAACTTTCTGTCTCTGAATTGTTCTTGTTTAGTGCTTTGGTCATGATGATTAAAACAAATCTCCAACAATGAGCATTTGTAGACCAAAATAGTTTTTTTAAGTAAATAAATTACAAGCCTAAGGTATGTTCAGACTAATATAGTGCTTCTAATTTCTAATGCTATTCCTAGATACTTTCATACTCACTGGAAATATATTGTCATAATTAAGCAATGTAAACCATGCGCAAGACAAATGCTTCATAACTTACTTATATGTGGAATCTAAAAAAATTAAGTAGAATGGTGATTATCAAGAACTGGGGGAAGGGGAGAGATGTTGGTTAAAGGCACAAAATTTTTGTTAGGGAGGGGAAATGAATTCAGTAGATCTATTGTAAAATATGATAACAATGTATTTTGTATTTTTTAAAATGGATTTTGTTATGTTTCCCAGGTTGTCCTTGAATTTGTGTTCCTCCTGCCTCAGCTTCCCAAGCAGCTGGGATCACCAGAACATGCTATTGCTTCTGGTGTCTATTTTATGCTTGAAAACTGTGAAAAGAATAGATTTGCACTGTTGTTACCACAAAATAAAATTTTAAAATGATAAACATGAAATAATGCATATTAATTAGCTCAGTCTAGTGCATTCATGTTTCTAATCATCATATTTTACAAGATAGACTTGTGTAATTTTGTCAATTAAAAAATAAATAAGGAGAGTAACTAAGAACAGAGTAGGGACGAAGAGCATGAGAAGAAGATTAACATTAAACAGGGATGAGAGGTGGGAGGGAAAGGGAGAGAGAAGGGAAATTGCATGGAAATGGAAGGAGACCCTTAGGGTTATACAAAATTACATACAAGAGGAAGTGAGGGGAAAGGGAAAAATAATACAAGGGGGAGAAATGAATGACAGTAGAGGGGGTAGAGAGAG
>NW_026005804.1:0-5921 GCF_001458135.2 Marmota marmota marmota | reverse complement strand
CTCTAAACATAACCCTAGCTCTTACATTACCCACAGCCCTAACCCTAGGCCCAAACATAACACAAAACCTAGAACTAATCCTAGGCCTTACCCTAGCCCTAAGTGTAACCCTAACCCTAACCCTAGCCCTAACCCAAACCTAATTCTCGCCTTAGTCCTAATCCTCACTCAAAGCCTAACACTTACCATAAACATAAACCTAGAACTGTCTGTAAATCTAATCCTAACCCTATCCCTAATCCTAAGCCTAAACTTAACCCTATCCCCAACTCTAACCCTGAACCTAGCCCTAAGACTAACTCTAACTCTCACACTAGCCCTATCCCTAGTTCTAACCCTATACCTTACTGTAACCCTAACCCTAGCCCTAACCCTTGCCCTATCCTAATTCCTAGCCCTAATCCTAGATCTAAACCTAACTCTAAATCTACCCTAAACCTAAGCCTAACCCTAACACTGACACTAGCCCTAACCCTAATGCTAGTCATAATACTAGCCCTAACCATAACCCTAACAGTAAAACAAAACCGAGAAATAGCCCTAACTCTAAACCTTAACTTAAACCAAACCCTAACACTACACCAAGACCTAACCATAGCCTTAATTCAAGTCCTAAACCTAACCTTAAAACTAACTCTGCCATTAACATTTAGGGTTACTATTGAGATATGGTTTGTATTTCCAGCCATATTTGATTATGTATGTGACTTAACATGCTTTGTTTTTCCTCTATGCTTAGTTTTTCCTTTACTGTACTACCTCCCGCTGTTGGTTTTCATTGTTATTTTTCATTTCCTCTTCCTGGAATGTTTTGCCAAGGATGTCTTGAAGAACTGGTTTTCTAACTGCAAATTCTTTTAACTTTTGTTTATTGTGGAAGCTTTTTATTTCATCTTCAATCCTGAAGCTTAATTTTGCTGGATACATGATTCTTGGTTGGAACCCTTTTTCTTTCAGCATTTGAAATATGTTGTTCCAGGATCTTCTAGTTTTCAGAGTCTGTGTTGAAAGATCAGCAGTTATCCTGATTGGTTTACCCCTAAATTTAATCTGCTTCCTCTCTTTTGTGGCTTTTAAGATTCTCTTCTTATTCTGTATGTTGGGCATCTTCATTATTATGTGTCTTGGTGTGGATCTCTTATGATTTTGTACATTCAGTGTCCTGTAGGCTTCTAGTATTTGGATTTCTTTTTCATTCTTAAAGTCTGGGAAGTTTTCTAGTATTATTTCATTGAATAGATTGCTCATTCCCTTGGTTTGGACCTTTATGCCCTCTTGTATCCCAATAACTCTTAGGTTTGGTTTCTTGATGTTATCCCATAATTCTTGGATGTTCTACTCATGATTTCTTAACATTCTCGCTGAGCTGTCTATGTTCTTTTCAAGTTGAAAAAATTTGTCTTCGTTGTCTGAAGTTCTATCTTGTAAGTGTTCTACTCTGCTGGTAATACTTTCATTTGAGTTTTTAATTTGGTTTACTGTTTCCTGCATTTTCAGGATTTCTGTTTGTTTGTTTCTTATATCCTCTATCTCCCTATAGAGTTGATCTTTAGCTTCTTGGATTTGTTTATGTAATTCATTGTCAAAGTGATTTTTCATTGTCTGAATTTGCTGTATAATGTCTTCCTTGACCTTTGTAATGTTTTGAACAACCAATAAAAATAAATAAATAAAATTAAATAAAAAATAAATAAATAAATAAAAACTGACTCTGACCCTGACTCATATCCTAACACTCACCCTAGTTCTAAACACCCTCCTAAGCATAAACAAAAATCTAACATTAACCCTATCCCTAATTCGAGTCCTAACCCTATATCTCACCCTGACTCATATCCTAACACTAAACCTTGCTCTAAATATTACCCTATGTTAAACCAAACACTAACACTAGACCTACCCCTAACTCTTACCCTAAAAGTGAACCTAATTGTAACCCTGGTTCTTACATTAGCCATTGACCTCACCCTACTCCGAGCCCTAACACTAAAACTAGCCCTAATCTGAGCTCTAAACCTAGCTTTAACCCTAACCCTAACCCTAACTCTAGCCCTAAATCTAGCTCTAACCCTATCCCTTACCACAAGTGAAACACTAACACTCATGGTAACCTTAGACCTATCCCTAATCCTTAGGCTAACCATAATCCTAATCCCATTAATACTCCTGTCCCTAGACCTCATTCTAACTCTAATTCCATCTCAAACCCTAACACTAAACCTGACCCTTATTCTGACCCTAACACTAACCCTAGGTCTAAAACAAACCCTCATCCTAGACCAAATCCTAACACTGGCCCTACTGGTAACCTTATACCTAAACCTAACCCTAAAATTAGTTCTAGAACTAAACCTAATCCTAAATCTAGATTTCACTCTACCCCTAGACCTAAACAAAAACCTAGTCCTAGCCCTAACAATAATCCTTACTGTAAACCAAACACTAAACCTGCCCCAGGACCTAATCATAGTCCTAATTCTGGTTGTAACCCTAAGTCTAACTCTAATAAGAACACTGACCCTTCCTTTAAGGGTAAGCCTACATCTAAATCTGATGCTAACAAAAAAAATCTTAACCTAACACTAGACCTAGGCATAACCCTAACCATAAAACTAGCCCTAATCATAATCCTAGCTCTTACATTACCCACAGCCCTAACCCTAGGCCTAAACCTAACACAAAATCTAGAGCTAATCCTAGGCCTTAACCTAGCCCTAAGTGTCACCCTACCCCTAACCCTAGCACTAACCCAAATTTAACCCTCACCTTAGTCCGAACCCTAGCTCAAGGCCTAACCCATACCGTAAACATAAACCTAGAACTATCCCTAACTCTAAGCCTAACCCTAGCCCTAATCATAAACTTAATCCTAGCCATAACCCTAGCTCTAAACCTACCCATTACCCTAGCACTAACCCTAACTCTAAAACTACTGTAATCCTATCCCTGGACCTAAACCTGAACCTAACCCTTGCTCTAGCCCTAACCACAGCTCAGAACCTAACCCTTATGCTAAACATAATCCCAACCATAACCCTAGTTCGAACCCTCACCTTAACCCTAATTCAAGACCTAATCCTAACCATAAAACTATCTCTAGTCTTTGCTCTAACTGTGTCCATTACCCTAACGATAACCTTTACCCTAATGCTAACCCTAGGCCTAAACCTAACCCTAAACCTAGCCCTAAATTAAATCTAACTCTATCCATTACTCTAAACTTAAACCTTACCCTAATGCTAACCCGAGGCCTACCCCTAACCCTATCACTAACCCCATACCTATCAATTACCCTAACCAAACCTGAACCCTAAATCTAACCCTATCATTACTGTAACCCTAACCCTTATGCTAATTCAAGCCCTAACCCTAAACTCTAACCTAACCAAACCCTAACACTGACCCTGACCCTAATAACTCTCCCAGCTCTAAACCTGACCCTACCATAAACCTTAGCCTTACACTAGACCTAGCCAATAACCTAACCCTAAAACTATCCCTAACCATAACCCTAGGCCTGAAATTAGCAACAGACAAAATCCTAGCCCTAACTCTAACACAAACACTAGCCCTTATCCTAGCTGTAAACAAAGCCTTAGTCATAACCCTAACCCTAACCCTAGGCCTAACTTAATACTAACCTAGACCTTAGCTTAGATCTAACTTAGCCCTATCCTTAACCCTATCCCTAACCCTAGCCCTAAGACTAAGTCTAACTCTCACCCTAGCCATGAAACTAGTTCTAACCCTATCCCTTACCAGAAACCTAAACCTAGGCCTAAACCTAGCCCTTTCCTTAGCCTTAGCCCTAACCCTAGATCTAACCCTAACTCTAAACCTAACCCTAATATTAAGCCTAAACCTAAATCTAACACTAGCCCTTACTCTAGCCCTAGCCCTAATACAAAGAGAGCGATAGCCCCAACCCTAAACCTTAACCAAACCAAACCCTAACCCTACACCTAGCCATAACCCTAGGCCTAATTCGAGTTTTAAGCCTAGCCCTAATATGAATTCTGACCCTAAAACTAATCCTAGCTTTAAACATCACCCTAACTCTAAACATAAACTTAACACTAAACCTAACCATAACCCTAAGCCTAAAACTAGCCCTAATTGTAACCCTAGTATTTACATTAGCCATAACCCTAACCCTAGCTCTAACTTAATTCAAAACCTAGCCCTAAACCAAGCCGTAACCTGAGCTTTAACACTAAACCTAATCTTAAACCTATCTCTAGCACTAATAGTAACCATATCCCTAGTTCTAACACTGGATCTAACCCTATCCATTACCCTAATCATAACCCTAACCCTAATGCTAACCCTAGGCCTAAACTTAACCTTATCCCTAATCCAACCCTATCCATTACCCTAAATCTATGCTGAAACCTAAACCTAATCCTATCACTACCCTAATTCTAAACATATGCTAATTCGAGCTCTCAATTTAAAACTTAACCTATCCCAAACACTAATCACAACCCTGACCCTAATAATACCTTTAGCTCTAAACCTGAACCTAACAGTAAATATAACCCTTACACTAGACATAGCCATAAACCTAACCCTTAACTATCTTTAACATTAACGTTGATCCTGAAATTAAATCTAGCCCTAATCCTAGCCCTAAATCTAGCGTTAATGCTAACCCAAACCATAGCCTGAGCTTTAACCATAATGCTAAACCTCGCCCTAGACCTAAACCGAGCTAAAACCCCATGCCTTACCCTAAACCTAAGAATAACCCTAAACCTAACCATGACCTTAAACCTAAGCCTAACCCTAAACCTAAACCTAACGCTAGCCCTAACCCTAGGCCTAACACTAACACTAAGCCTAACACTAACCCTAGCCCTAATTTAATCCTATTGTAACACCAACCCTAGCCCTAAGTCTAAATCTAATCTTTCCCTAGCCCTATCCCTAGTTCTATCCTTAGATCTAGCCCTAACCCTAAATCTAAACCTAACTCTAAATCTAAACCTAACTCTAAATTTAACCATAACAATAATCCTAAACCAAACCCTAACACTAGCCCTAACATTATTGCTAATACTAAAACTTGCCCTACCCCTAGCCCTAGCCATAAAAGTAAACCAAGCCATATCCATGACCCTAACCCATAACCTAAACCAAACCTTAACCCTAATCCTAACTCTAAAACTAATCCTGACCCTGACACTGACCCTAACATTAATCCTAGCTCTAAACATCATCCTAACCTTAAATCAACCCTAACTAGAGACCTAGCCCTAACCCTAACCCTAAAAGTAGCCCTAATTTTAACCATAGTTCATACATTAGTCATTTTTCATAACACTAGCTTTAACCTTAACACAAATCCTACCCTTAATCTGAGCCCTAAACCTAGCTTTAAACCTAATCTTAACCCTAACACTAGCCCTAAACCTAACCCTAAACCTAGCCCTCCCCTACCTCTAATCCTTTCCCCTACCCTAAGCCAAACCCTAACCCAAATGCTAACCCTAGTCCTAACCCTAAAATTTAGCCTAACTTAAATTCTAAACATTTTACTAGTCCTAACCCTAGCCCTCATTCTAGTTCTAACTCTAACCCTAACTCTTATTTGACCCTAACCATAACCCTAGTCTAAACCTGACCCTAACTCTAAACCAAATCCTAACAGTAGCCCTACTGGTAACCCTATATCTATACCTATCCCTAATATTATACCTAGACAAAAAGCTAATCCTAAATATAGCTATAAGTCTAGCTCTAGACTTATAAAAACTAGCTCTAGCCCTAACAATAACCCTTAACCTAAACCAAACACTTATCCTACCCCTAGACCTAACAGTAGTCCTAATTCTGGCTCTATTTCTGACCCTAACCCTATCCTGAACACTGACCCTGACCATAAAACTAAACCTAGCTCTAAACTTGACCCTAACCCAAAA
>NW_026005803.1:0-5922 GCF_001458135.2 Marmota marmota marmota | reverse complement strand
TATAGAATAGACCCATATATGTCAAATAGCAATCAAATTATGTGAAAATTTCCCTTCAATTCCCAATAACATTGGAGACATGTTCCTTGTATTTTCTTAAGAAAACATTTTTGCAATATATTCTGCATATTATTGTGAACTCATGTTACTGTGATTTGATATAAAAAGCCATAAAGAGTGACTATTAGGATGTTTCCTGCAGAATAAATTTTTATATAATGGCTGAAGAGCCTATGATATTATCAGCACAGAAAGAATTATTAAAATTTGCTCTAGAGCTTCAACTACAAAGCCTAGTGATATTTAAATGTATAATAATATGCAATAGAGGAATGTTGCTGTTTCTATAAGTCATATATCATAAAACAATGTATATAATTATGAAAATGAAGAGACTTGGAAAATATTAAAACAAAAAGAGTATAACTTCATGGTTTGAACACAACTCAGTGTTTCTGGAGAAAGAATGTATGAAGAGAGAAAAGAGGTAGAGACATATGCTGAGGAATATACGCATTCTACAATATCAGGAACTAAATATGTACAATTTTCAGGAAAACTAAAAAAAGGAGAGAAATACTATGTGGTAGACCTTAGTGTCACTAGAAGGAGGGGTATTCATGAGATTGATCTATTGCAAAAGTAAATATCTCAATGCTGTCAAATTCCTTCTTTTTTCATGTAATTCTTTTTTGTCTAGAAAGATTATTTTTCATCCTTACTGAAATTCCTCGATTTTTTTTCATTTTTGTAGGAAAATAATTAGTGATTTGGGCTTAGTCTAAAACCTGAGAGAGCCCAGGTGTGGACTGCAATAAGAGGCCAAGAGAGAATGAAAGAAAGAAAGGGTGAGACCAGACAGAAGGAGAAAACAGAGAAGTGCACAGCTTCCTCATGACATTTATATCCTCACTCCTGCAGTATTCATGAGCACTTCACCCTGAGATCATGTCTACCAAGCCCTCAAGATATTGGAAGTGTTTGTGAAATAGTGAAAAAGAAGAAATGATTGAATTAATACAGGTGGAATGAAGGCACTACTCACATATTTAAGAAAACAGAAAAGCTGTGGAAATCAGTGAAGTAATTTCAAAGAAACAAAAAGAGGACTTTCAACAGTCCCAAGCTTTAGGGTTTGTGGTGCAGCCACTGCTAACCAAATTTATAGAGGCAGAGCTAGGTATCTAGTCAATATCAAGGTTTTATAAATCAGTAAATGTTTATATTCAGTAAACTCAATATATTCCATCTTCCTGATGCATCATTAAGATTTAGAATCTTCAAATTTTAGGGATCAATCTGAAGCCCTGGTAAGTTATAGACTTCTCTTCCTGATAAATATAATTTTTTCTTCTTCTTCTAATTTAGTAAGACATGATAAATGAGAAATATTAGCAAGAAGTTAGCCATTATGAGAATGTAGATATAAGCCACTGTTATGCTAAATAAGCAGATTGTAAGACATTAAATTTCTATGAATGTGATTCTGCGCTCTACTTATTTTCATTTTATCTACCTATGTTTCCTTATAATTTTAATTTGAAAAAATACACTTACTCCCAGTGGTGGAACTTCTGAAAATGAAATTATTAAAAGATGAAATCATCAAAATATGATGGGAGATGATGCATTAGAGTGAAAGGAGAAAAAATCAAACATTGTTTCAGTTGGAATGAATGGAAATGACTGGTTGTGAAAGGCTACCTGCTAGTGTTTGAGATGGATCAGGTAATCACTTATGAGTATAGATACTGGGTGATTTAAAATTAACCAAATGAAGAGAAAGTTTGGGGACATGACATTCCATCATATATTTGTAAACCCTATGGGTGTTATCTATCATACAACATCATGTTCAAGCCCAGGAAAGGAAATAAATTCTATAAGCCTACAAGTGTAGAAGAAAAAAATACAAAGGCACAGTGACAGAAATGTAATTGAAAAATATCTAAAATCTTTTTAAGCTGTCTTTAAATAATGCTTCCTTAAACCAGAATCATGATTGAACATCAGAGTTTGTAAGTGCACATTCCAATACCAAATATAAATGATGCTGAAGAGACATTTAATAAAATAGAAGACATAGAAACAGATATAAGAGAATGTACAAGGAAATTATTGAAGCTTAAACTCCAGAGTAAATGCAAGAAGAAAAATGATACCTCCATTGGAGGTGAGGTCAATGAGGTCCACACATAGTCATGAAGTAGCATCTAAGTGAAACATTTTTTTTTTCCTCTAAGACATAATAGTTTTTACTTAAAAATAGGAATCCAACAGACACATATAATAAGTCTTTTATTCCCAAGAAAATCATCTTCATATTGGTCTTTTCCCAGCATTGAAATCATCAACAGTTTGAAAGATTTTGTAGTGGAATTCCAGGTTGGAAAATGCAGCAGTCATTATCACCACTGAAATAACTGGAGTTCTAAGGAGGAGAAAAGCATGTTTCTGAGTTTGTGTCTATCCATAAAACCCATAATGATTTCATTCTCTGGTCTGCCAACATTCAACACAGGGCCTTTGACTGAGCAAGGGCATCAGAAATCCAGATATTAGCAATTATCCTGACATACTGTAGCTGCCGGCAGTGTACATAGCTTGACACAGTCATTAGTTTTTATGCTGTTTTAGAGCAAATGTATTACCAGAAAAGCAATTTACTCCTGACAGAATACTATTAGGCAACCAAAGCATGAGACTGTCAAAGGTTCCCTCTAAGGGAAGCAGGCTGCTGACATCAGGTGCTCTGCTATCAAAAATGTATTTATACACTTAGATTTTTTTAACTCAATTTCTTTGCTCTCTTATCCATTTTTATAAATATCTTGGTCTTTCTACTTGTGTTATTTAAGATCAGAAAAAAAATGTTTTTTCTATGTGAAAGTCCCTACTGCAATGACAGTGGTAGCTTATTTGAAATGATGGGGGGACAGCTGGCCCAGCACGCTGGCACCAAAATAAAAAGAGAGGGAAGGAAAAGCATGCAGAGCAAGAAATAAGGTTACAAGCAATGAGCTGTGACTAAGAAGAACTTCAGAGCTTGCAAACTCTTTTCAAATATCTTCACCCCTTCCTCAACTAAATCCCGACATTTGAAACTTCTTCAAATATAAGTTTTAAAGGCATGTCACAATATGACAAACAAATCTCACACTGATGAACAAAAGTGTATAATAATATAATGGTGCACTTTTTGACTCTTAAGCAGCAAAACAACTGAAATACTGATGGTTACAAAATCCAGATGTCATTTCTTTTTGTTTAGCATTAAGAAACTTTCTGTGAGATCAGGGAATACTTCTTTTTCAGATAGTGCAAGAGTTCCTTAAAGAAAGAAGGATGGTGGGGCCAAGGTAATAAGAAGTTACAGCAAAAGGAAAGAAAATGGAGAAAGACATAACACACTTAGGAAATAATGAGAAATTCTGCTTTTAAGTATGTAATACATTACTTTTTTATAGAAAAAAAGTGTCTACATTAATTCATATTTTTTTAAAAAATTCAATAAATACATAGACAAATAAACATACTTCTTTATTAAACACATGGTTTAAAAAAGTACATACTATATTTCAAGTACGACTCAAGTTATGGAAATACAGTAGTAAATAAGAGAGATAAGTTTTATGCTATAAGGGGCTCAACTTTTGTGTGGATTATTCATAATAAACACATTAGACTATTATATCCTGAAAAGTAATTGACACATGCTCCCAGTGAGCAAGAGGAAGGAATGTGACCAGCAATAGACAGAGGAGAGAAATAAAGACCTGAGAAGGTGACATTTGTGTTCACCAAATATAATTAAGGCTGGAAGATACTGAGGCACTTGCAAAGGCTCTAAATTTAAAAAAAAATGAGTTTAGGAAAGAGAAAAAGACCATGTTGCTACTATATCTTACTGACAGAGGATAAGGATGAAGTTTCTGAAAGAAGACAGAAAATAGACAGAAGTTAATAAAAAGAATGGCTTCAATTGTCTGTAGAGTGAAAAGATATTGTAAGAAATTCAGCACGGGTGTATTTTGACCTGATTTGTGTTTTAAAGAGATCAGTCTCTGTGGATTAGAGGGAGACAAAAGATGATAATTGAAAGATTTGTGGCTGTACACCAGTAAAGAGACTATGTATATCATGAAGATAAAAGTGGAAAGATTCCAAATATATTTGTGCTGCTAAAAAATTCTGTTATTGCAATTTAGAAATTGAGGTAACAAAAATGTATGAAGGATACTTCTTGGCTTTTGATGACAGACATTAGATAAATATGGTGCCTTTCCCCTGAAATGCAGAGGACCTACTTGTTGTTTTGTGGAATTTATTTCATTCTGTCTCAAAGAGATATCAACAGAAATAAATGGCTAACTAGGGAAGTAACATGATCAGATGCATTTTTTTTTATCAGTACTAGTGATTGAACCCAGGGTCTCACATGTGCTAGGCGAGTGATCTACCACTGAGCTAACATTACCCAGCCATTTTATTTTATGTTACTTTATTTTAGGACAGGGTCTAGCTAAGTTGCATAGGTTGGCCTAATACTTGTGATCCTTCTGCCTCAGCCTCCCAAATAGCTAGGATTATATTCCTGGCTCAGCTCTAATTTTTATGAGCATTGGTCAGACTGTAGAAAATGTAGGAAAAACTAGTGTCAAGGACAACACATAGCATAATGTTAAAATATATTCAAGAAGCATAAAACTCCCAGATGTTGCCTGATTTTATATTTCCTAAATAAAGAAATGGGAGTAATAGATAGAAATACAGCTAATAATTCAGAAATAATTAGCTCTAATTCCTCCAAAATATAAATGACTCAGTTAATTAAGGGCTATTGAAGTTACCTACTTATAAAAATTCTAGTTAGGTACTTTAATTTTTGGGGCATGAAGATGTAGAGAAAATAATATATAAGGCAGGCATTCACAATGAACATGGGTACATGTCAATGAATAAAGTTTTGTTATGCATATTTATAACTAGTACGAGTTATAAATCACTGTAGAACAGTGTACCAGGGAAACGTTGTGAGGGCCCTTTTCAAAATCACAATGCTATTATAAAATTTTGTGACACAGGTATGATTAGCAGAAAACTATTGCTGATAACAAACAATATGATTGCCCAGTTTCCACATCAGCAAGGATAATGTTTGGCATAAGGTCATCCCTCACCCTAGGAATACTGACCCAAGAAATAAAACAAGTTGCTGGCAAATCCATTAAAGGGAAAAAATTGGACCTTATAAAAATTAAACACTTACTGTTGGAATTACCCTGTGAAAAGGATGAAAATCAAGTAATGGACTGCAAATATTTGCAGATCACATATACACTGATAAATTTGTATCTGGAATATTTAAAAACTCTTATAGCTCAAGAGTAGAGACATCAATAATTCAAATAATGGGAAAATATGCAAAAAGACTTTTCACTAAATTAATGGCAAATAAGTACTTGAGAGAGTGTTCTACATTTCCTTACCTCTTAAGGAAATGCAAATTAAAACCACAGCATATCATCACTACATACATAATAAGACACCAAACACATGAGAGCATTCAGGAGCAGTGGATCCCTGAGACATGGCTGGCATTTTGTAAAAGGTACAGCTTCTCTGGAAGACAGTTTGGCATTCACTAAAAACAAAATAAAATAAACTTGAAAATAACCTTAGACCCAACATGGTTATATTGGACATTAAAAACCAAAAAAATGAAAACTTAGACCACCCCCTACAGAAACCTGTATGTTAATGTTAACAGCAGATTTATTTGTAATCATACCAAATTAAAAAAATAATTAAATATCCTTCAATGAGGTGACTGGTTACATATTATGGTATACTGTTCAATAAAAATAATGTAAGATATTGTTAGATATTAATAACAGTAACTATTAATGCTGTATAATAGTT
>NW_026005802.1:0-5926 GCF_001458135.2 Marmota marmota marmota | reverse complement strand
TATATTTAGTTGTGAATGGACCTTTATTTTATTTTTATGTGGTGCTGAGGATTGAACCCAGCACCTCACACATGCTAGGCAAGCACTCTGCCATTGAGCTACAACCCCAGCCCTTGTTATTGGGTTTTTGACAACATTTTTCTGTTCTCTGTACAAGTCCTCTGTCAGGTATATGCTTTTCAAAAATCTTTCCTAGTTCGTAGTTCATCTGTGTATTTATTCTTAAAGATTGTCTTTAATTTTGAAGAAGTATAATGTATCAATATTTTCTCTTGGGTGTTTTACTTTCACTTTCATGTATAAGAACTCTTTGTCCAACACAAAGTTGTGAAGTCTACCAGAGTTCCTTCTAAAATTTTACAGTTTTATATTTTACATTAAGATCCATGATTCATTTTGAGTTAAATTTTGTATAGTGTGAATGAAGCTGTTATGGGTTTTAGCATATGTATCGTGTGTGTGTGTGTGTGTGTGTGTGTGTGTGTGTATTTAGATTTAACACCCAATTATTTATTTATTTTGGTTCATTGTAAATAATATATTATTTTTTATTTCTAATAGTTTATTGATATTATATAGAAATAAAGTTGATTTTTGAATATTGGCTTTGCATCATGGAGCTTGATAAACTTATTTGTTAGTTCTAGGATATTTTTTGTAGATTCCTTGGGATTTTCTATTTAGATCATGCTGTCTGCAAAGAAAAATGGTTGTATGTCTTCTTTTCCACTCTTTGCACTTGTTATTTCTTTTGCTGGCCTTATTGTACTGGGTAGGACCTCTAGAGCAATGAGAAGTAGACATCCTTTCCTTTTCCCCCGACGTTAGGGGAAAAGCATCCAGTTTTTTTTTTTTATCAGGAAGATCCCTTCTATTTCTATTTTGATTAGGATTTTATCAAAATGGATGTTAGATTTTGTCAAATGCTTTTTCTATATCTAGTGAGATAGTCACAAGAGTTTTCTTTTTTAATCCAGTAATATAATGAATTAAATGACTGATTTTTTTATTTTTATTTTTTCAGTACTGGGGATTGAACCCAGGGCACTCTATCACTGAGCTACATCCCTGGCCTTTTTTCTAAGTTGTGGAGGCTGGCCTTGAACTTCCTATCCTCCTGCCCCAGCCTCCCAAGTCATTGGGATTATAGGCATGCACCACCATACTTAGCTCCTTTATTATCCTTTTAATCTATGGTCATGCCCCCTCTGTAAGTGATTTTTCTTCTCTCATTTCTGATATTTATCATTTTTGACTTCTGTCTTTTCTCCTGATCATTCTGACTGGAGTTTTATAAATTTTATCTTTTTAAAGAAACAGCCTCCATTTTAATTAATTAATTTAATTTTCTATTTAGTTATTTCTGTCCTTACCTTTATTATTTCTGAATTTGGATATTATAGTGAATTTAATTTACTCTTTTTTTCTAGTTTCTTAGAATGGAATTTAGAGTATTAACCCTTTTCTTGTTTTCTAACATAGGCATATAATGCTACAATCTTTCCTCTTAGCACTCTTTTTTTAAGGTCATTTCACTAATTTGGTATGTTGTCTTTTTTGTTTTCATTGAGTTCAAAATGCTGTCTAATTTCCCTTCTAATTCTTCTCATACAGTTTTTTTAAGTGTCTTTTTTGTTTTTCAAATATTTGAGAATTTTCAATTGTATCTGTTGATTTTTATTTTAATTCTATTATATAGAGCATACTTTCTGTATTTGCAATACTTATTAACTTGTAAATTTTTAAAAGTTTAATTTGTCTTTATTGACACTTTATGACTCATATTTTGATTAATGTTCTGTGTGCACTTGAAAAGAAAGGGTATTCTGTGTTTGGGTGCAAGCTTTAATAAACGTCAATTAAGTCAAAGAGCTTGATAGTTTTATTCATGTCTTCTATATCCTTATTGACTTTTTCTACCTATTGCATCATTTATTGAGAGAATGACATTGAAATTTCTGACTATAATTGTGAAGCTATCTATTTTTCCTTTCAGTTCTATCAGGTTTTGCTTCATGAACTTTGAGGCTTCATTGTTAAGTAAATAAACCTAACAATGGATTGTGCATCCTCTTAATGAATTGTCCCCTTTTCCATTATGAGGTGATCCTCTTTATTCATGGTAGTATTGGTTGAGCTGAAACTTATTTTGTATGATAGTAATACAACTAATCTAGTTTCCTTTGGCTATTAATAAAATAGAATATCTTTTGTCCATTCTCATGATTTTAACCTATGTTTTAATTTTAATTTTCAAGTGGTTTCTAATAGATGGGTCTTTCTTTTTCTCTATTATAACAATGTCTGCTTTTAAATAGGATGTCAAACACATTTTTTTAAACATGATTGTGGATATGCTTGGGTTTAGCTGTATCATTTCATCCTGTTTTCTATTTGTACCACCTGTTTTTTGTGGTCTTTTTCTTATTTTCTATCTTCTTTTGGATTAATTAATTTTGTTATTTTATTGTGCTATTTATTATAACTTTTTATTTTAGTATTTTATTTTCATTTGATGGCTTATGTATATGTATATGACTTATCACAATGTATCTTCCTATGAATATTGTATTATCTGATGTTCACAACATGTATATTTCTTTTCTATTTCTTTTCTTCCAGCCTTTGTTAATTTTTGGCATATATTATATTTCTAAATATGTTATAAAGCCCATAATTTATTATTATTATTATTATTATTATTATTATTATTATTTTGCTGGTTCTGGTGATGGAACTCAGAGTCTTGTGCACACTATTCAAGTGTCGTACCACTGAGCCAAACTCTCAGTCCTAATTCTTATTAATTCTTCTTGAAAATATATGTCTTTGGGGGATATATATTTTCCATTTCTATATAATTCATTTCTTTATGTAGATTCAAAATTATAAAAAAGGATTTCCTTTTTATAAGAGTATAGTTCAATTATTGTGTCATTTTAACCATTAAGTTTATAATTCTGTGGTATTAGTTACATTTACAAAGTTGTACATCCATTACCACTATTTCCAAGATTTTTCACCATTTCAAAAATATATACTGCACACATAAGTAGTGACTCTACATTTACTTTTTCCACCAGAACTTTGCCTAGCATAGATATTTCATGTAAGTGAAATCAAACAATATTTTTTCTTTCATGTCTGACCATAGTGAATTCTTACAATTTGATGTTGCTTTGACATCCAGTTTGAATATAAGTTGGATTTACCCATACTAAAAGCAGGGTTTATTCACCCTTAACATAGATTTCAGTTCTCTGCCTTCTCCCAGTTCTTTAATGTTCTCAATCCACATATGTACCTTATACAACCACCTCCAGGCAACAGCCTCCCTATGTTACAACTAGATACAACCTATTTGAGCCCCACTGACCTCACACCTCACATGGACTGCACAGATATACTTCAGTTACAACCTTTCAGTCACAGTTTGAATCCCTGTTATGATTTGAATCTAGAATATCCCCAAAAGTGTCATTTTGAAACCATGATTTCCAATACAACAGGTTCAGAGGTGGTTCAAGGTTTAGGTTTAGGTAATGACTGGATCATGAAGATTCTGGCCTTATAATCAATGTTTTGATTAATGCTGAAAGGACTACTGGATTGTGGGATCTACTTGGAGAAAGCAGGTCACTAGAAGAGTATGTCTTCTCCCTAGCCCCTTCTTCTCTTTCTATCTCTGTCTCTTGGCTGCCATGACTTGAAAAGATCTCTTCCTTCATACCCTTCTACCATGATGTTCTGCCTCCCCTTAGGCCCCCCAAAATGGAGCCAGCTGACCATAGACTCAAATCTCTGAAACCATGAGTCAAAATAAATCTGTCTTCCTCTAAGTTGTTCTTGTCAGATATTTTTGTCACAGTGATGAAAAGGAAACTGAAGCACTCCTCAAAACTCATTCCTGCTTGCTCTAAATTCTGCAATTAGAATTCCCCATGAGAAACCTACTTGGGCAATGTCCTAAGCTTCAATAAAGGTTTTGGTCCACAGGTTCCTGACTCTCTCTCTCTTTCTTGTTTTCCAATGGCTGGTTGAGTTTGTATGTCCCAGATTTGCCCCACTTCCTATTGGCCCTACAAACCATGATGCCCTCTTTCCTGTGGAATCTAAGTAATAAATGGCTTCTGCCTCCTCTGTGTCTCACCTCATCAATACACTTAAATCTAACTTCTTTTCCTGTCAGAGTTCTCCTAGAGAATGGCTATCTTGGCAAGAATTAACTGGACACAGGTCAAGCAAGAACTCCTCCAGGGGCAAATGCCAGTATGAACAAGTTTCCTCTGAAAGGGACACCTGGTCATGGGTCAAACATCTAGATCATCTGCAAGGATAAACAAATATCTACAAAAGGCATGTTGTAAATACCAAATCCTTGGAACCCCTTCAGGGTAGGGCTAGAGTTTATAGCCCATTTGTGAGAGAGACCTCAAGACCAAATTACAAAATAAAAATTACACTAGCTTATTTCACTTAGCAAAATGTTTTAAAGTTTTATTCTTGTTTTAGCATGTATCAGAACTTTATTAGATATATGCAAGTATACAAACATACATATCAGGAGTGGATTTGTTGAATTATTGCCAAATTCAAAGTCATGCACATTTACTTGTATGGTTTGTTCTAAGAGTTTTATAATTTTAGCTCTTAAACTTAGGCCTTTGGTCCATTTTAAGTTAATTTTTACATATGATGTAAGGAACGGCTCCAACTTCATTCTTTTGCACGTGGAGGTCCAGTTTTACAAAAACCATTTGTTGAGAAAACTATTCTATTCTCATTTGAATGGTGTTGGCATCGTGTCAAAAGTCATTTTACCATAGATGTTAGGCTCTATTTCTGAATTGTTTTCCATTTGTCTATATGTCCATCCTTATACCACTGCCACATGGTTTTGATTACTGAAGCTTTGTGATAGGTTTTTCATTTAGGAAGTGTGAGACTTTAACTTTGCTTTTCTTTTTCTAAGATTCTTTTGATTATTTTAAGTTCCTTGAAATTCCATAAGAATTTTAAGATTATTTGTCACTTCTGAAAATACTGCCATTAAAGCTGTATGTCAATTTAGGTATTATTGTCTCATTGACAATATTAAGTTGTGTAATCCGTGAGCACAAGATGTCTTTCCATTTATTTATATATTTTATTGTCTCACCATTTGCTGCCTAGTGTCACCTCAAATTTCTGTTCCATGCATTGCAGCTCAGCCCTCCTTGGCCACCCCAGCTGTGCATCAAATAGGCTCAGGTGTGGCTCGGTCCCCTTACCCGAAGATCACAAGCTGTGAACCTCACTGTTTACCATGTGGTCCCAACTCTGTAGGCATAGACTGTATAAGCTGTGAAGGGATGGATTTCTCCACCTAGATTTCAAAGAGTGCTTTACTCTTTTTGACCTTCTGCCATGTGAGCACATAGTAATCCTCCCTTTGAAAGATGGAGCAACAAGGCACAATTTTGGAAGCAGAGACCTGGCCCCTCACTAGACATTGGACACATCAGCCTATAAAACTGAGAGAAATAAATTTCTGATTTTTTTCTAATGAATTGCCCAGTCTATGCAATGCCAAGGGACTAATACAAAGCCCAATGTCTTTGCTTCCTCAGGGACAGTTTCTATTAATTATTTTCTTTCTAACTTTTGACTATGCCATATTTTCCTGTTTCTTTGCATGTTCTGTGAATTTTTTTGTTGAAAAGTAGACATTCAAATATCATAATGTGGCCTGTAATCCCAGAAGCTTGGGAGGCTGAGGCAGGAAGATCGTGAATTCAAAGCCAGCCTCAGCAAAAGTGAGGTGCTAAGCGACTCGGTGAGACTCTGTCTCTAAATAAAATACAAAATAGGGCTGGGGATGTGGCTCAGTGGTCAAGTACCTTTGAGTTCAATCCCTGGAGATCTATCTATCTATGATATATATATA
>NW_026005801.1:0-5927 GCF_001458135.2 Marmota marmota marmota | reverse complement strand
GAGAGAGAGAGAGAGAGAGAGAGAGAGAGAGAGAGAGAGGGAATTTATTTGTGTATACCAATGGTACCTGATACTAAACCCAAGGGCACTTTACCATTGAATAACATCCCCAGTCCTTTTTATTTTTTTATTTTGAGGCAAGATCTTTCTAAATTGCTGATGTTCTCCATCTGATGGATAGGTAGGAAAGCTTTTTGTTTGAAGTATAATATCCACGCAGAAAAGTGTAGACTTTCTAACTGTACAGCTCGCTTAGTGGAAGAGCCCTTTCTAAATGCAAAGCCCTCACCCATCAGTAGTTTCTTTGCACTGAAAAACTAACATTTTTCATTGAAAATTATTGGCAATGTTCTCTCTCTCTCTCTCTTTTTTTTTACTTGGAATTTCATTGTTTTGGGGTATTTTTTGGTCAGGATGTGAGATAATAGGCTTCAGTGTAAGACTTGTTTAAGAAAATTTAGCTTTAGGTCTATAGATGTAGCTCAAGGGTAGGGCACTTGGCCTAGTATGTGTGAGGTCCTGAGTTCAATTCCCAGGACCCAAAACAAAAACAAAAAAACATTAAGAAAGTATGCTTTAGAAATAGATCTTCTGAGTTTGAGTTCTTTTTAAACCAGCTCTAAAGATTAAGTTAGGGAATATATTCAATGTGCCTGGCATATAACATATCATTAATAAATTCTGTGAATGTTGATAAGGCCATTTTTTAAAAAAAAATAATTAAGGGAGATGTCTATTTCATTGATGTAAAGGCAATAAGGTTTTCAGGAGTTAAGAGTGGACAACCGCATTTCAAGTCTCTCCTTAAACCAAATGTGCTATTGACTCTTTTGGCCAAAGGAAGCTACGTGGCCAAACAGGGATATCATAGGAGGAAGAGCTATCTTAGGTGTAGATACAGGAAAGGAAATTAGGCAGTCATTTTGTAAACAGTATAGCACAGCCCTAATTTAAATCTTATTAGGCATGAACAGAATGCATTAAGGAATGAGTAGGATTTAGACAGCATGCATTTTTAGTAGATACTATGTAGTTTATTATTTCCTCTAATGGTATGCAGCATTCAAAAACTTTAATGAAGAGAGAAGAGATGGTTAGTTATTCAAGGTTTGGTATAATCAGAGTTGGGTATGTAAGAAGGAACTTTAAGTATTGCTAACAGGGATAATTATGAGGTCAGCTGGGTCTGGATACTAAAAAGGTATAAAGGACCACAGCAAATAGGTCTAGGTACTAGGAGGTTATGAAGGCAAGTAAAGACTCAGTGAAAGAAGTAGGTTGAGGAAAAGAGCTTTAGGTGAGCAAGAGATTTGAACAGTTGGGGATGCTTTGGATGTGTGTATACTGATGAAATCCAAGATGCTGTAGAAGAAATAAAGCTGAGAAACAGGAACCCCAATGCCAAGATCTTTCAAAGATATTGAGTGAATGTCTTAGTTAATCTCAAAGATTCATTCTAGTGCTAGAATCCTTTCTTCTATGAGTCAGGATGATGTCATAAAGGTGGATGAGGGTAAAGAGAAAAATTCTGAACTTTTGAAGGCATTGAACAAAGTGGGAGAGGTCCATGAGTTTAACAAGAACTACAGAAGAAAGAAAGATGAAACAATTTGATGCAGATGGTCTGTATGAAATTGATAACACTTATTTTTCTATTTAGAAAAAAATATTTTCATTCCTATATACTATCTTATTTTTTAAATTAAAAAAATTTTAAATTGTTTTGGGTTTTTTTGTTTTTTGGTGCTGGGGATTGAACCTAGGGGTGCTCAACCACTTTAGCCACAACCCCAGCCCCCCTCTTTTTTTTTTTTTTTTTTTTTGAGATAGGGTCTTGCTCAGTTGCTTAGGGCCTGGCTTTGAACTTGCAATTATCCTGTCTCAGCCTCCTGAGTCACTGGGATTATAGGTGAGCGGCACACGCCTGGCCTATCTATTTTAAAAAGTTTATTTATTCTTCTCCCTTCTATTCACATTAGTATTTTATTTGCTTAGACACTATTAGCAATTGTGGAATTGAAGTGCAACTGAAGAAGTACGGAAGGAGATAGGATTATTGGTTTTTACAAATGATTAAAGTTAGGAAAACATTTGAAGATTCTCAACTGTTCATTTTCTCTTAATTGAAAAGCTTCTTATAACATTAGATAATGAAGAAATCTGACATTACTTGTAATCCAACTATTAAGTCATTTATAAAGACAGAATCTTTTAAAATAAAATGTTAATTCTAATAACACAACAAAATTAGAGGGGGGGTCTCATTGTGTTGTCCAGACTAGTCTTGAATTCCTGAGTGCTTGCCATCCTCCTGCCTCCACTCCCAAGTAGCTGGGGCTACAGACACTTGCCACCATGCCTGGCTAAAGTTTGCTTTATAACTTCAAAAACTGACTGCTTCCCAGTTTACAACAACACAAACTGCTAGTTATTAAAGTTTATATGCTTTTTATACATTTTTACTTTTATAAAAATATGGAACCATAATTAAAATGGTATGGTTATCTATCATTTATCTGTAAAATTATAGCTTGGAAGGGCTCTTAAAATCCTTTCTACCTTATGTAACCAAAACAATACATTGCATTAAAATAGGTATAAAGTACTTCTTCAGATTCATGCTGTACATACTTACATGATTATAGTAGGATGAATGAAACTTATTTTTCCAGTTTTCATAATAATTTCATAATAAACTAATTGGATATGTGTACTTTTAACAATATTAAACATAGTTCTTATAAATTGTATAGCCTATATATTTGAATATTTAAATATAAATGATACCCAATGTTTGCATTAATATTTTAGTATACTGAAAAACAACTTTTTCTGACTTTGTTTCTTGGATTTTTAAAATGATTAAATATTGGGCTTTAATTTTCATAAAGTACTTCTTAGACTTAAGAAGGAATTTTGATACAATATACTTTATCAACCACTATACAAAGAGTTATCTTGTAGAATACTGATTTGACATCTCCCCAGGATTAGCACAGGAAAGACTGATGATACAGTTGGCTTTGATAGATTTTTTTGGTGTCTTAGTTAAATTACTTTAAAAGTTTTTTTCTACCTGTGGGATTTTAAAAAATATCTTCTGTCCAAGTTAATTTTTATTTTTTGTGTTTAGGATAAATTTATTTACCATTCGGCTCCAGTTGAAAAATCACACGGCAGACTGCAAAGTAGAACATCTAGATCACAAAAGAAAAAGTCCAAGTCACCTGAGAGAAATAAATATTGTGTAAATGCAAAAAGCTACGAACAGCCTACAATTTCTTCAAAATCACACTCTCCATCTCCCTACACAAAAAGACGCATGTGTGAGCTATCGGAAGACACCAGGCGGCGGCTGGCCCATTTAAATCTGGGGCCGTATGAATTTAAAAAAGAAACAGATAAACCTCCATTTGTGATTAGACATGTATGTACTCTCCTAAGCATTTCCATTTGAAACTGACCATATCTGTTGTGCCACTAGAATGTTTTTCTAAAATGTCTTTCAATTTCTAGTTTGTATTAATTATAATTCTTTCCTGAACTGGGTTAGCCAGTAATCTAAAATGAAAAATTAACATAAAAGAACATACTTTTTCAGTCTTTATACCTGACAGAGATCAAGCTCCATTTTGAATGCCATGTTAAATCCTCTGAGTATCCATTTCCTTTCTTCTTATATAGCAGTTTAATAACTCTACAGATTGAACTTGGTTGTCATTGACATTAACACCAAAATGAGACTAGGATTTTAAAGGAGGACCAAATATTCTTTATGAAAAGGAAGACCCCTACCTACTCCAGTTTTTTAAAAATTTTGTAATGGAAAGTTGGTGTCTTTTGAAATTATGTCCTTTGAGAAAGCTTTGTATAATGAATCTTTGATGCAAATCAGTGTTTGATAGGGATGCATAGGAAGGCCTATGTTGACTTAAAGGCAGGGTATACTGATCTTTCTATATAGAAGCATGCTTTTCATGTGGTTGAAATTTAGAACCTTGTTCCCTTGTAGTAGTCAAATGATTCTGGCTAAGTTTAAGGGTGTATAATTGGAATATTCAATAAAATACTATCAGAATCTTCATAGATTTCTGAATTTTTATAAAGTGTTTTAACCCTAAAAGCAATTCTTTACCAAAAGCTTTCAAATTAATAAAGAATACTAAGTAATACATTACTATATATAGTTTCAAACCTCAAGATTTTTCTATAACAGCAAGACCACATTTTGGATAGGTCTAAAATATTTTCAAGTCTCTAAATTCTAAAATTAGTTGATCCAACATATAAATATACTTCTTTGGTGACCTAATAATATTAATATTATAATAATCACCATCTGAAAGTTCAGATTTTTCTTTGTTATACATTTTAATGACAATTTAAATGTTCCTTAAGCAACATTTTATTCCACCTTTATATTTCAACTATCAATTCTTTATTCTTTTAAACCAAAGTAATGGATTTTTAACTGTAAAAAATAAAATTTATATTGTAATAGAAACATTTAAAAGATAATATTTTATTAAGGTTTTTATGATTACATTTGTCTGAATTTTATAGATTTTGATTATATGTTCTGGTCACATTTTTTGTTTTCATTTGAAAAACATTCAAATTTTTTCTTTTTTCTTATTACAATACAGTGGTAGTGTTTTGTTGTATGATTGATGGCAGTTTTAGAATGACTTTCATTTTATGTCTACCCACAATTACAAATTAATTTGAATGAATGTATTATATTCTAAGTAAATAATAGCATCTTAATAAATGTATCTGTACAAAGTAAACAAGTTTATTGGGTTACACATAAAAACATTGGAGAAATGACTGCTCTTAAATGTTTGTTTCATTATTACTTTTCATGGCAATGTTAAAAATGAAATAATTCTAATATTGCTTGGCATAAACTTTGCAATTTTTATTTAAGTGGTTTTTCCCTCAAATTTTCTTTGAATAGAAGTACATTCTTCTAAGTCTATACTTAGACATTATTGAATAGAAAACTGGATTTTTTCCAAATGTATATATTAAAAAGAGTTATTTTTCCTCTATGACCATTTATTGTTTAAAAAACACTAGCAAATTGGTAACCGAACTTTAACTTGATACATGCATATTTAAAATGTTAACACTTTTAGGAAAGACAAATAGTTCATGGTATGAAAAATAATCTATCTTTAAAGAAGCTGATTTAAGGAATAAATTAATATGCTTCCAAACTGTCACAACCATCCTAGAAGAGTTATACAATGCCTTTTTATTTTTCATTTATGCATGTAATTTTTCTATTGTGTTAAAATATACCTATTATAAAATAGATAATTTAACTATTTTAAAATGTACAAATCAGTGGTAGTAAGGATATTCACAATGTTGTGCAACCATCTGGTTTCAGAACATTTTCATCACCATAAATAGAAAACTCGTACTCATGAAGTATTCACTCCCCATTCATCCCTAACCTTGACCTTGGACACCACCAATCTGCTTTCTCTCTATGAATTTGCCTGTTCAATCATTTCATGTGAATGTACTCATACAATATTAGCTTTTTATATCTGGCATTTTTATCTTAGCACAGTGCTTTTGGTGTTCATCTATGTTACATGTATTCCTACTTGGTTCTTTTCTTGTGACTGAATAATATTCTATTGAAGAATATATGCCATGTTTTGTTTCATCCATTCATCTGTTGATGGGCATTTGCGTTGGTTTTAGCTTTTGGTTATTATATATAGTGCTTCCATGAATCATTTGTGCACAAATTTTACAAGGTTTTCAATCTTTCGGGTAAATATCTAATAGTAGATTTGCTGTATCATAAGGTAATTTAATTCTTAACTTGGCAAAGTGTAGTGGCTGTATCAACACCAGCAATGTTATGTTTCTCCACATTCTGTTTTTTTTTTTTTTTTTTTTTTTTT
>NW_026005800.1:395695-536405 GCF_001458135.2 Marmota marmota marmota | reverse complement strand
TTATTCTCTGCTACCCTTCCCCCTCACAATCTCAACATATGTGAAACTAAGAACTTTGCATGAAATTGGACTTTAAGAACTGAATCACCAGAATAGTTTAATATAGAGGAATTGCATAGGCCTACCTCCCCCCCCCCCCTTCATTTTATCTTATTTTCATTCTCCCTCTCTTTCTTTCCTTTCTAGTTTTTTTTTTCTTCTTTTTTCCCTCCATCTATCCCACTTTCAACCTCTAAACTTTTACTATTTATACTTAGGGTAATTTTATGAATACAGATAAGGAATTTGAATTTATACATTCTTCCATAAATTACCCCTGTCTATTCATTACAGTTCTCCTCCAATTTGCTAAGATAGATAAGTCTCATACCCTCACTCCTTTCCCACTTAACATAGCATCCTACCACTGACCATCAGTTCTTTATATACCACCAGAAATGGTATGCCTTTTATGAAAGTAATGACTATATTCTTAATAATAATTGAAGCCAACATCTGCAGACATAGAATCTAAATATAAATGTATTTATAATGGTTAGGCTTAGGCTTCAGGTTAGAATTAGATTTAGAGTTAGGATTTGATCTATGGTTAGGGCTAGGACTAAGGATAGGGCAAGGGTTAGGACTAGGGTTAGGGCGAGGGTCAGGGTTATGCTAAGGGATAGGGTTAGAACTAGTGATAGGCTAGTGTTAGAGTTAGAGTTAGTCGTAGGGCTAGGGCTAGGATTATGTTTAGGGATAGGTCTAAATTAGGGCTAGGGTTAATGTTAGGTTTAGACCTCAGGTTAGGGTTAGAGTTAGGGTAACATGTAATGTAAAGGAATGGATTATAGCTAAGTTGAGGGCTAGGGTGAGGGTTAGTATTAGGGTTAGGGCTATGGTTAGGGTTTGGGTTATAATTAAGGCTAGGCTTAGGGCTAGAATGTTTGTGTTAGGGTTAGGGCTAGTATTAGGTCTAGGGCTAATGCCAGATCTAGGGTTACAGTTAGGGATAGATTTAGTGTTAGGTTTATGGCTTGGTCCAGTGTAAGGGATAGGTTTAGGGTAAGGGTTAGGTTTAGAGCTAGGGTTATTATTAGGATCAGGTTCAAGGTTAGTGTTTGGTTTAGGTTAGAGGTAAGGTTTAGGGCTCGGATTAGCATTAGGTTTAGGGTTAGGGTTAATGACAGGGATAGGTTTAGGGTTTAGATGTAGTTTAGTGTAATGGATAGGGTGAAGGTTAGGCCTAATGTTTAGCATAAGGGTTAGGGTTATCATTAGGGCAATGGATAGGGTTATACCTAAGATTAGGGCTAGGGATATCTATAGGAATAAGGCTTTTGTTTGAGTTAGAGTTAGGTTTAAGTTTAGGGTTAAAGCTAGGTTTAGGACTCGGATTAAGGCTAAGTTTTAGGTTAGATTAGGGCTAAGGTTAAGGCTATGGGTAATGTATGAAGTAGGGTTATGAGTAGTGCTATTTATATGGTTAGGGTTAGGGCAAGGTCTAGTGTTAGGGTTAGGTTTATTTTTATGACAATATTTAGAGCTAGAGTTAGTGTTAGGGTCAGAGTCAGTGTCCGTATTACTTTGCATGTTAGATTTAGGACTGGAATTAGAGATAGGTGTAGGGCTAGGTTTAAGGTTAGGGTTTGGTTTAAGTTAAGGGTTAGGATTAGGGCTATGACTCGATTTTGTTTTATGGCTAGTGGTAGAGTTAGGGCTAGTTTTAGGATTTGTGTTAGGGTTAGGGCTAGTGTTAGTGTGAGGTTTAGGCTTAAGTTTAGGGTTAGATTTAGAGTTAGGTTTAGATCTAGGTTTTGAGCTAGGGCGAAGGATAGGGCTAGGGTTAGGGCTAAGTTTAGGGCTAGCTTTTGGGTGATGGTAAGGGATTGGGTTAGAACTCAGTATAGGGCTAGGGCGAGAGTTAGAGTTATTCTTAGGGCAAAGGTTAGTGTTAGGGTTAGGCCTAGGTTTAGGGCTAGGGTTAATGTTAGGTTTAGGGTTAGGGTTAGGTTTAGGGTAAGGGTTAGGATTACAGCTAGTTTTATGGCTAGGGTGAGGTTTGAAATTAGGGTTAGGGTTAGGTTTAAGATTAAGGTTAAGTTTATGTCTAGGATGTGGGCTGAGGTTTTTGTTAGGTTAGGACTAGGATTAGAGCTAGGGCAAAAGTCAGGTCTAGGGTTAAAGTTAGGGATAGTTTAAGGTTAGGTTTATTGCTAGGTCTATTTTAAGGGTTAGGTTTATGGTTAGGGTCAAGTTTAGAGCTAGGGGTATTATTGGGGTTAGGGTCAGGTTATCCTTAACAATAATGCTCAAATTAGCATTATTGTTAAGGATAAGGTAATGATAGTTTTAGGTTTAGGCTTCAGGTTAAGTGTAGGTTTATTGATAGGGTTAGGGTTAGGGATAAGATTAGGGTTTGGCCTAGGGTTTGCATAAGGGTTAGGGTTATCTTTAGAGTAATGGATAGGTTAGAGGTAGGTTTAGGGCTAGAGTTATGCTAAGAATTAGGACTAGGCTTAGGCTTAGGCTTGGGGTTAGGGCTATGGTTAGTATTAGGATTAGCTTTAGGGTTAAAGCTAGGGTGGGCCTTGGATTAGGGCTAGGTTTTGTGATATGTTAGGGCTACAGCTAATTTAAGAACTTGTTATGATTCAGGCTAGTTTTAGGGTTAATGTTAGGGCTAGGTATAGTTTTAGGGTTAGGTTTAGGGTTGGGGTGGTGTTTAGAGCTAGGGTTACTGTTAGTGTCAGGGTCAGTGTTCAGGTTAGTGTTATGGTTAAAATTAAAGCCAGAATTAGGTCTAGAGGAAGAGTTAGTGTTTGGCTTAGGATAAGGGTTATTGTTAGGGCTATGTCTAGGTTATTCATTCGGTCTAGGGTCCGAGTTATGGCTAGATTTAGGATTAGGTTTAGGTCTAGGGCTAGTGTTAGGGTTAGGTTTAGGTATAAGGTTACTGGAAGGGCTACTGTTAGCGTTCAGTTTAGGGTTAGGTTCAGGTTTAGACCTATGATTAGTGTTAGGGTCAGAATAAGGGTCATGGTTAGGGTTAGAA
Organism: Marmota marmota marmota; assembly: GCF_001458135.2. Classification (NCBI taxonomy): domain Eukaryota; kingdom Metazoa; phylum Chordata; class Mammalia; order Rodentia; family Sciuridae; genus Marmota; species Marmota marmota. The sequence goes on along the minus strand of NW_026005800.1, from coordinate 533,371 downwards.
TTTGGGTTATTGTTAGAGCTAGAAAGAGTGCTAGGGTTAGGACTAGTAATAGCGTTAGGGTTTGTGTTAGGTTAAGGATTAGGGTTAGCATTAGGGTTAGGGTTTGGCTTAGGGTAAGGGATAGGGTTAGAGATAGGGTAAGGGCTTGGATTAGGGCAAGGGTTAGGGTTAAAGCTAGGTTTAGGGCTCAGATTAGGGCTAGTTTTGTGTTACGTTTAGGGCTAGGCAACAGCTAATGTAAGAACTAGGGTTACAATTAGTGTGAATTTTGGGGTTATAGTTAGGGGTTAAACCTCTAGTGTTAGGATTAGGTTTAAGGTTAGGGGATATTTAGAGCGAGTGTTAGTGTTAAGTTAATAGTCAGGGTCAGAGTTAGTTTTAGAGTTATGGTTAGGACTCGAAATAAGGCTAGAGTTACTGTAAGGGTTTAGTTTAAGGTTAGGGTGGTGTTTAGAGCTATGGGGTGTTTTAGGATATGAGTCAGAGTCAGGGTTAGTATTAAGGTTAAGGTTAGGACTCGAATTAGGGCTAGGATTAAGTCTAGGTGTAGTATTAGGATTTGGTTTAAGTTAAGGTTTAGTGTTAGGGCTATTACTCGGTTTTGTTTTACTGCTAGGGTTAGGGTTAGGACTAGTTTCATGATTAGTGTTAGGGTTAATGCTAGTATTAAGGCTTAGGCTTAGGGTTAGTGTTAGAGTTAGAGTTAGAGTTAGATCTAGGGTTAGGACTATGAATAAGGATTTGTCAAGTGTTATGGCTAAGTTTATGGCTATGTTTAGGGCTAGGGTTAGGGTCATGTTAAGGGACAGGGTTAGAAGTAGGGATACGGCTAGTGTGAGTTAGAGTTAGTCTAAGGGCCATGGTTAGCATTAGAATTAGGGATAGGGTTAATTTAGGGCTAGGATTAGTGCTAGGATTAGTGTTCAGCTTAGGCCTAGTGTTAGGGTTAGGGTTAGGATTAAGTTTAGGGTAAGGGATGGTGTTAAAGCTAGGTTTAGTGGGAGGGTGAGGGTTAGAATTAGTTTAGGGTTATGGTTAAGGTTAGGATTATGATTAGGGCTAGGTTTAGGGCTAGGATGAGGGCTAGGGTATTTTTTAAGTTTAGGGCTAGTATTAGGGCTAGGACTAATATCAGGTCTTGGGTTATGGTTAAAGATAGTTTTAGTGTTAGATTTATGGCTAGAGGTAATGTAAGGGTTAGTTTTAGGGTTAGGGTCAAGTTTAGGGCTGTGAGTATTTTTACAGTCAGGGTCTGGTTTAGGGTTTGGATAGGTTAAGTATTAAAATTAGGGCTCAAATTAGCATTAGGGTTAGTTAAAGATAGGGTGAGGTTTAGAGTCTAGGTTTGGATTAGGGTAATGGATAGGGTTAGGATTAGGAACAGGGTAAGGTTTAGGACTAGGTTTAGCATTAGAGTTTGGGTTATGTTTATGGCAATGGATAGGGTTAGAGCTAGGGTTAGGGCTAGGGTTACATTTATGATTAGGGCTAGTGTTAGGGTTAGGATTAAGGTTAAAACTTGGGTTACGGCTTGGATTAGGGCTAGGTTTTGTGTTAAATTAGTGCTACAGTTAGAGTTATGGCTAATGTAAGTACCACGGTTATGTTTAGGGCTATTTTTAGGGTTAGGGTTAGGACTATGTCTAGTGTTTGGTTTAGGTTTAGAGTCAGGGTTATGTTTAGAGCTAGGGTTATTGTTATGGTCAGAGTCAGTTTCAGGGTTAGTTTTAGGGTTCAGATTAAAACTCAAATTAGGGCTAGGGTTAGGGTAAGTGTTTGGTTTATGTTAAGGGTTAGGATTAGGGCTATGGTTCAGTTTTGTTTTAGAACTAGGGCTAAGATTATGGCTAGTTTTAGGATTAGAATTAGTGTTAGGGCTAGTGTGAGAGTTAGAGTTAGTGATAGGGCTAAAATTAGATTTAGGTTTTGGGATAGGGTTAAATTAGGGCTAGCATTAGGGCTAGGTTTAGTGTTTAGCTTAGCCCTAGTGATAGGGATAGGGTTAGGTTTAAGTTTAGGATAAATAACGGTGTTATAGGTAGGTTTAGACGTAGGGTGAGGGTTAGAGTTAGGGTTAGAGCTAGGGTTGGAGTTCGGGTTATGATTAAGGCTAGGTTTAGGGCTAGGATGAGGGATAGTGTTCGTTTTAGATTCAGGGCTAGGATTAGTGCTAGGGCTAATATCAGCTCTAGGGTTATGGTTACAGATAGTTTTAGGGTTAGACTTATGGCTACGTCTAGTGTAAGGGTTAGGTTTAGGGTAAGGTTGAGGTTTAGAGCTCAGGGAATTATTAGGATTAGGATTTGGCTTAGGTAAGCATTTAGGTTTACGGCACAAATTAGCATTAGAGTAAGGGTTAGGGTATAGTTAGGGTTTATTTTAAGGTTCAGGTTTGGTTTAGGATAATTGATACTGTTAGCAGTAGTGATAGGGCTAGGGTTAGGCTCAGGGTTAGCATTAGGGTAAGGGTTATGGTTAGGGTAATTGATAGGGTTAGAACTAGAGCTATGATTAGGAATATGCCTTTTGTTAGTGTTAGAGACAGTGTTAGAACCTGGTTTAGGTTTAGGTTTAGGGTTATGTTTAGCATAAAGTTTATGTTTTGAGCTAGGGTTAGGGCTAGGTTTAGGGTTAGGTCTAGGGATAGGATTACTGTAGGTTTAGGGTTAGGGTGGTATTTAGAGCTAGGATGAGTGTTAGGATATAAGTCAGGTTCAGGGTTATTTTTAAGGTTATGATAAGGACTCGAATCATTGCTAGGGTTAGATCTAGTTGTAGTGCTAGGGTTTGGTTTAAGTTAAGTTTAGTGTTAGGCTTGTTGCTTGGTTTTGTTATAGTGCTATGCTTATGGTTAAGGCTAGTTTTATGATTAGTTTTAGGGATAGGGCTAAGGTTATGGTTAGGTTTAGGATTAAGGCTAGATTTAAGGCTAGGATTAGGGCTAGGTTTTGTGTTAGGTTTAGGGCAATAATTAGGGCTAGGACTAATGTCAGGTCTAGGTTTATAGTTAGTGATATTTTTAGAGTTATGTTTATGGCTAGGTCAAAATAAAGTGTATGTTTAGGGAAAGGGTCAGATTAAGAGCTGGGTTATTATTAGGGTCAGGGTCAGGCTTTGGGTTTGGGTTAGGTTAAGGTTTAGTGTTAAGTCTCAAATTAACATTAAGGTTAGAATTAGGGTTAGGGTAATGGATAGTGTTAGGTTTAAGGTTAGGTTAGTTTTCAGGTAATGGATATGGTTAGCGTTTGTGGTAGTTTTAGGGTTAGGCCTAATGTTAGCATTAGAGTTATGGTTATCATTAGGGTAATTTATAGGCTTAGACCTAGGTTTAGGGCTAGGATAATGGTTAGGATTAGGGCTAGAGTTACGGTTAGGGTCAGGGTTAGGGTGAGGGTTACACTTAGGATTAGGTTTAGGGTACGGTTTAGGATTTGAGCTAGGATTTTTGCTATGGCTAAGATTAATTTTGGTCTAGGGTTATGGTCATGGTTAGTGTAACGGTTAGGGCAAGGGCTATCATTAGGTTTAGGGTAATATGTTTAGATGTCAGGTTAAAGATAGGTTAGCGTTAGGTTTAGGGTTAGGATTACGGTTAGCATTTGAGTTAGCTTAGGTTTAGGACTAGGTTTAGGTTCACTGTTAGTTCTAGGGTTGTTTTTATGTTTATGGTTAGTGTAGGTTTAAATTTAGGTCTAGTGTTATCATTAGGGTTAAGTTTAGGCTTAGAATAATGGATAGAGTTCAAGCTAGGTTTAGGGCTTGGGTTAAGGTTAGGATTAGGGCTTGGGTTAGGTTTCGGGTTAGACCTTGGGTTAGTGTTAGAGTTAGAGTAAGTGTAATGGGTAGGGGTTGAGCTAGGTTTAGGGCTAGGGTGAGGGTTAGGTTTACAGTCTGGGCTAGAGTACATTTACGGTTAGGTTTAGGGCTAGGGTTAGCATTAGTTTTAGGGTCATGGTAAGTGTAATAGATAGAATAAGAGCTAGGGTTTGGGCTATGATTACAGTTAGGATTAGGGCTAGAGTTAGGGTTAGGTTTAGTGTTTGGGCTAGGGTTATTTTAGTGTAAGGTTTAGTGTTTGAGCTAGGGTTAGGACTAGAACGATGGTTAGTGTTAGGGTTAGGGCTAGGTTTAGGGTTAGAGTTATACTTAGGGTTAGGTATAGGGCTATAAATAGGGCTAGGTTTTGTGTGAGGTTTAGGGCTACTGTTAGGTATATGGGTAATGTAAGAGTTAGAGTTATGGTTATGGCTATATTTAGAGTTCATCTAGTGTTAGGGTTAGTTTTGTGGTTAGCATAAGATTTAGAGCTAGGGTTTTTGTTAGGGTAAAAGTCAGGGTTCAAGTTAGGATTAGCTTTAGGGTTAGGTCCAGAATGAGTACTAGGGTTAGGTTAGGGGTAGAGTTAGTGTTTGGTGTAAGTTAAGGGTTATTGTTAGGGCTAAGGCTAGGGTTATGACTATATTTAGGATTAGGTTTAGATCTAGGGCTAGTGTTATTGTTAGGTTTAGGTTTAGGGTTAATGGTAGGGCTAGTGTTAGTTTTCCGATAAGGGTTAGGATCATGTTTAAATCTAGGTTTAGTGTTAGGGTCAGAATAAGGGTCAGGGTTAGAGTTAGGGTTTGGGTTAAGTTTAGAGCTAGAATAAGGGTTAGGTTTAGGACTAGTAATAGAGTTAGGGTTTGGGGTAGGCATAGAATTAGGGTTAGGACTAGGGTAGCAATAGGGTGAGGGTTTGACTAAGTGTAAAAAATAGAGTTAGAGCTAGGATTAGGACTAGGGATAGGGTTAGGGTTAGGGCCAGGGTTAGGATTAGGGTTAAAGCTAGGGTTAGGCCTTGGATTAGGGCTAGGGTTTGTGTTAGGTTTCAGGCTATGTCTAATTTAAAACTGGCATTATGATTAGTGCTAGTTTTAGGGTTAGGTTTAGGGCAAGGTCTAGTGTTAGGATCAGGTTCAAGGATAGTGTGATGTGTAGAGCTAGGGTTAGTGTTAAGGTCAGAGTCAGGGTTAGTATTAGTTCTAGGGTTAGGGTTAGGACTCGAATTAGGGCTAGCTGTAGGGTTAGGTTTGGTTTAGGTTCAGGGTTAGGGTCAGTGAAATGGCTCAATTTTGCTTTTGAGCTAGGGTTGGGTTAGGGCTAGTTTTCAAATTAGCGTTAGGGTTAGAGCTAGTGTTAGGGTGTAGTTTAGGCTTAGGGTTAGGGTTAGATTTAGAGTTAGGTTTATATCTAGGTTTAGGGCTATAGTGAATATTAGGGCTAGGGTTAGGGCTAGGGTTTTAGTTATCATAAGGGATATGGTTAGAACTAGGAATAGGGCTAGGGCGAGAGTTAGAGTTAGTGTTAGGTTTAGTATTTAACACTAACCCTAGTTCTAATTCTAGCTCTAATTAAGCCCTTATTAAGCCTAATATGATTTGATTTAGTAATTCTATGTTAATGGCTAGGGTTATGGTTATGGTTATGGTTAGGTATGATGTTATAGCTAGCTTTAGAACTAGGGTGAGTGTTAAAATTAGGTTTAGGTCTATGGCTTGGGTTAGGTTTAGAATTAAGGCTAAGATTAGGGCTAGGATTAGGTCTAGAGTTTGTTTTAGGGTTAGGGCTTCATTAGGGCTATGGCTAATGTCAGGTCTAGGATTATGGTTAGAGATAGTTTTAGAGTTAAGATTATTAGGGTTATTATTAGGTTTATGAATATGGTTAGGTTTAGGGTTCAGGTTAGTGTTAGGGTAATGTATAAGTTTAGGGTTATCCTAGGAGTAGCATTAGGGTTAGCATTAGGATTAGGGTAATGGGTAGGGTTACAGCTCGGGTTAGGGCTAGGTTTATGGTTAGGATTAAGGCTAGGGTTTGGTTTAGGTTTTGGGTTATGTCAGGGTTTAGGGTTAGGGTTAGGTTTTGGGTAAGTGTTAGGGCTAGAATTAGGTTTATGGTTAGGGTTAAAGGTAGTGTTACGGCTCTGATTACGGATAGGTTTTGGGTTAGCTTAGGGCTAGGTTTAGGGTTACAGCCAATGTAAGATCTTGGGTTACAATTAGAAATAGTTTTAGGGTTACGGTTAGGGCTAGGTCTAAGGTTAGGTTTAGGTTTAGGTTTTGAGTGATGTTTAGATCTAGGGTTAGTGTTAGGTTCAGAGTCACAGTCAGGGTTTCTTTTAGGGTTAGGGATAGGACTCGAATTAGAGCTAGGTTTAGGGCTAGGTGTAGGCTTAGGGTTTGGTTTATGTTAAAGGTTAGGTTTAGGGCTATGGCTCGGTTGTTTTGTAGGACTACGGCTATGGTAGGGCTAGTTTTAGGACTAGCATTAGTGTTACTACATGTGTTAGTGAGAGGTTTAGCTCAGGGATAGGGTTAGATTTAGAGTTAGGGTTTGATATAGGATTAGGGCTAGAGCTAGGGTTAGGGCTAATATAAAAGCAAGTTATAGGATTATGGTAAGGGATAGGGTTAAAACTAGAAATAGGGCAAGGGCAAGAGTTAGAGTTACTCTTAGGGCTAGGGTTAGGTTAGGTTTAGGGCTAAATTAGGGCTAGGATTAGGTCTAGTTTTTGTATTAGGGTTAGGCCTAGTTTAGGCCTAGGTTTAGGTTTAGGGATAGGGTTAGGTTTAGGGGAAGGGATGGGGTTAGATCTAGTTTTAGGGCTAGGTCAAAGGTTAGAATTTCTGTTAGGGGTGGGGTTATGGTTTGATTTAGTGATAAGGCTATGTTTATGGCTAGGATGAGGGCTAGGATTTGTTTTAGGGTTATGGCAAGAATTAGGGCTAGAGCTAGTGTCAAATCTTGGCTTACATTTGCGATAGATTGAGGGTTAGATTTATGGCTAGGTCTAGTGTAAGGGTCAGGTTTAGAGCTAGGGTTATTATTAGGGTTAGAATTAGGTTTCAGGTTTGGTTTAGGTTAGTGTTTAGGTTTAGACTTGAATTAGCATTAGGGTTTTGTTAGGGTAATGATAGGTTTGAGTTTAGGGTTCATGTGAGGTATAGGGTAAATGATAGGGTTAGAGTTAGCAAAAGAGTTAGGGTTAGGCCTAGGGTTAGCCTTAGGGTTATGGGTTTGCTTAGGGTAAGGGATAGGGTTAGGGCTAGGGTTATGGTTATTATTAGGGCTAAAGTTAGGGTTAGACCTAGAGTTAGGGTTAGGTTTAGGTTTAGGTTATGGTTTAGAGTTTGAGCTATGGTTAGCACTAGGACAAGGGTTAGATTTAGGGTTAGGTCTAGCTTATAGTTAAGGTTAGGGTCAAGGTTAGTGTTAAGTTTAGGGATAGGGTTATCATTAGGTTTAGGGTATTGGATAGGGTTTGATGTTATGTTAGGGTTAGGGTTAGCGTTAGGTTTAGGCTTAAGGTTAGGGTTATGGATAGGTTTAGTGTTAGGTATAGGGTAATGGTTAGGGTTTGAGCAAGGTTTAGCTATATGGCAAGGGTTAGGTTTATAGTTATGTCTAGGGTTAGGATTAGGGTATATTTAGGGCAAGGGCTAGGGTTACCATCAGAGTTAGGGTTAGGGTAATGGATAGGGTTAGAGCTAGGGTTAGGGCTAGGATTATCTTTAACATTAGGGTTAGAGTTAGGGTAATATGTAGGCTTAGAGCTAGGGTTAGGGACAGGGTTGAGGTTAGGGTTAGGGACAGGGTTGAGGTTAGGATTAGGGCTAGGTTAAGGTTAGTTTTAGGTTTAGGCCATGGTTTAGTGTTAGGGTTAGGTTAAGTTTAAGGGTTAGGGATTGAGCTAGTGTTTGGACTAGAATGAAGATTAGGGTTAGAGTCAGGGTGAAGGTTAGGGCTAGGGTTAGCATTAGAGTTAGGGTTAGGTTTAGGGTAATGGATAGAGTTAGAGGTAGGTTTTGGCCTATGGTGATGGCTAGTTTCAGGGTTAGTGATATGGCTATGTCTAGTGTTAGGGTTATGTTTTTTGTTAGGATAAGGTTTAGAGCTAGGGTTTGTGCTAGGGTAAAGGTCAGTGTTCAGGTTAGGGTTAGGTTTATTGTTAAGGCCAGCATTAGGACTAGGGTTTGTTCTAGGGGTAGGGTTAGTGTTTGGGTTAGGTATAGGATTATTATTAGGTATATGACTAAGTTTCTGTTTAGGGCTAGGCCTAGAGTTATCACTAGATAAAGGATTAAGTGTAGGTCTAGTTCTAGTGTTAGGGTAAGGTTTAGTTATAGGTTTACAGGTAGTGCCAATGTTAGGGGTTGGTTTAGGATTAGGGTCATGTTTAGACCTATGGTTAGTGTTAAGGTCAGAATAAGGGTCAGGGTTAGTGTTAGTGTTTGGGATAGTGATAGAGCTAGATTGAGGATTAGGGTTAGGACTAGTAACAGAGTTAGGTTTTGGGTTAGGCTAAGAATTATGTTTTGGACTAGGGTACCTTTAGGGTTAGAGTTTGGCTTAGGGTAAGGGATAGTGTTAGCGCTAGTGTTAGGGCTAGAGTTAGGTTTAGGGTTAGAGCTAGGATTAGGTTTAGGGTTAGGGTTAAAGCTAGGGTTAGAGCTTGAATTAGGGTAGGCTATGTTTTGTGTTAGCTTTAGGGCTACAGCTAATATAAGAACTAGGGTTACTATTAGGGCTAGTTTTAGGGTTAGTGTTACGTCTATGTTTAGTTTTTGGTTAGAATTAGGGTTAGGGTTATGTTTAGGGTAATGGATAGGTAGCGTTAGCGAATGTGTTAGGGTTAGGCTGAGGGTTAGTATTAGGGTTAGGATTAGGGTTAGGGTTAGGGTAATAGATAGGGTTAAAGCTAGAGTTAGGGCTAGGGTTATGGTTAGAGTTAGTATTAGGGTTAGTGTTAGGTTTAGGTTTAGTGCAAGGATTAAAGTTAGGGTTAAGTTTAGGGTAAGAGTTAGGACTTGGTTTAGGTTAAGATTTAGGGTTAAAGCTAGGGTAGGGCTTGCATTAGGGCTAGATTTTTGGTAACATTAGGGCTACAGTCAGGGATATAGGTAATGTAAGGACTAGGGTTATGATTAGGGCTAATTTTAGGGTTATGGTTAGGGCTAAGTCTAATTTGATGGTTAGGTTTAAGTTCAGGGTGATGTTTGGAGCTAGGGTTAGTGTTAGGTTAAGAGTCAGAGTCAGGGTTAGTTTTAGGGTTGGGGATAGGGCTCAAATTAGGGGTAGGCTTAGGGCTAGATGTAGGGTTAGGATTTGGTTTAGGTTAAGGGTTATGATTAGTGCTATGGCTCATTATGTTTTAGGGCTAAGGATAAAGTTAAGGGTAGTTTTACAATTAATGATAGTGTTATTGCTAGTGATAGGTGACTTTAGGCTTAGGGGTACATTTAGAGTTATGGTTAATTCTAGGCTTAGGGATATGGCTAGGGTTAGGGCTAAGGTTAGGTCTAGTGTTTTGTTTATGGTAAGTAATAGTGTTAGAACTAGGTATAGAGCTAGGGTGATATTTAGATTTAGTCTTAAGGCTAGGGTTAGGGTTAACTTTAGGGCTAAATTAGAGTTAGGAATATGTCTAGGATTGGATTTAGGGTTAGGCCTAGGGTTAGGGCTATGTTTAAGATTAGGTTTGGGGTTAGGTTTTGGGGAAGGAATGGGGATATAGCTAGGTTTAGGGCTACGCTGATGATTAGAATTAAGATAGGTCTATGGTTATCTTTGTGTTAGAATTAAGGCTAGATTTTGGGGTAGGATGATGGCTAGGGTTTGTGTAAGGGTTAGAGCAAATTTTAGGGATAGGGATAATGTCAGGTTTAGGTTAGGCTAGGGATAGTTATAGTGTTAGGTTCATGGCTAGGTCTAATGTTAGGTTTAGGGTAAGGCCCGAGTTAAGAGTAAGGTGTATTTTTAGGGTCAAATTCAGGTTTTGGGTTTATGTTAGGTTAATTATTAGGGTTAGGGCTCAAATTAGCATTAGGGTTAGAATTAGGGTTAGGTTTATGCATAGGTTTAGGTTTTGGATTCAGGTTAAGATTAGGGTAATTGGTAGGATTAGGGTAAGTGATAGGGTTAGGGTTAGGCCTAGGGTTAGCATTTGGGTTAGGGTTATTGTAGTGTAATGAATAGCATTAGAGCTAGGTTTAGGGTTAGGGTTAGGTTTAGGGCTAGGGCTAGGTTAGAGTTTGGGTTAGGTTTAGGGTACAGGTTAGGTTTTGAGCTAGTATTAGTGCTAGGGTAAGGGTTAAGTTTAGGATTATGTGTTAGGGTTAGGGCTAAGGTTATCTTTAGAGTTATGTTAACGGATAGGGTTAGATGTCAGTTTAGGGTTAGGGGTAACTTTAGATTTAGGGATAGTGTTAGGGTTAGGGCTAATATTATCATTTGAGTCAGGTTAATGGATAGGTTTAGATTTCAGGCTAGGATTAGGGGTAGTTTTAGGTTTAGGGTTAGTGTTAAGGTTTGGGCTAGGGTTAGTGTTAGAGTAAAGTTTAGAGTTTTATCTAGGGTTAAGGCTACAATGAGGGTTAGGTTTAGGTTAGGTCTAGGATTAAGTTTAAAATTAGGATTAGAGCTAGGGTAATCATTAGGGTTAAAGTTCAGTTTAAGGAAATGGATAATTTTAGAGATAGAATTAGGGCTATTGTTAACATTATGATTAGGGCTAGGATTAGCATTAGGTTTAGTGATAAGGCTAGGTTTATGTTTAGGTTTTGGATTTTGGTTTTATCTAGGGTTAGGTCTAAGGCGAGGGTTAGGGTTAGCATAAGGGTTAGGCTTAGGGTAAGGGATAAGGTTAGGTTAGGGTTAGGGTTATGATTTGGGCTAGATTTAGGCCTAGGATTAGGGCTAGGTTTTGTGTTAGGTTTAGAGCTAGTTTTAGTTCTATGGTAATGTAAGAGTTATGTTTACGGTTATGGCTAGGTTTAGGTTTTGGATAGGGACAGTTTTATAGCTAGGATTAGTTTAGTGTCAGGGTCTGTGTTTGGATTAGGTTTAGGGTTAGGACTAGAGCCAGAATTAGGATTGGTTAGGTCTAGAGGTAAGGTTAGTGTTTGGCTTAGGTTAAGGGTTATCATTAGAGCTAGGGCTAGTTTTTTGTTTAGGTCTTGGTTAAAGATATAGCTAGATTCAGGATTAGGTTTAATCTAGGGCTAGTGTTAAGGTTAGGTTTAAATATAGGGTTATGGGTAGGGCTAGTGTTAGGGTTTGGTTTAGTTTCAGAGTCAGAATAAGGGTCAGGGTTAGGGTTAGAATTTGGGTTATGATTATAACAAGAATAAGGGCTAGTTTAGGACTAGTAATAGGGTTAGGGTTTTGTTTAGTCTAAGGAATAGTGTTAGGACTAGAGTTAGTATTAGGATTTGGGTTTGGCTAGGGTAAAGTATAAGGTTAGAGCTAGGGTTCGGGTTAGGGTTAGGGCTAATGTTAGGGTTAGGGTTAGGGTGAAAGCTAGGGTAAGGTATCAGATTTGGGCTAGGTTTGTGTTAGCATTAGGTTTAAGGTTACAGCTAATGTATGATCTAGGGTTATGATTAGAACTAGTTTTAGAATTAGGGTTAGGACCAGGTCTAGTGTTAGGTTAAGGTTTAGGTTTAGGGTGATGTTTAGAGGTAGGGTTACTGTTAATGTCAGAAATAGGTTTAGGGGTAGTTTTAGGGTTAAGATTAGGACTCAAATTAGGGCTAGGCTTAGGGTTACATATAAAGTTAGGGTTTGGTTTAGGTAAAAATTTAGGGTTAGTGTTATGGTTCAGTTTTGTTTTAGGTCTAAGCCTATGGTTAAGGGCTAGTTTTAGGATTAGCATTAGATTTAGGGTTAGTGTTAGAGTTAGGTTTAGATGTAGAATTAGGGTTAGATTTAGAGTTGGGTTTAGATCTATGGTTAGGGCAAGGTGTAAGGTTAGGGCTATGGTTATTCTAGGCTAAGGCTAGGAATAAGATTATGGTAAGTGATAGGGTTAGATTTAGGTCTAGGGCTAGGGCAAGATTTATAGTTAGTCTTAAAGCAAGGATTAGGGTAAGGTTTAGGATTAGGGCTAGGATTAGTGTTAAGGTTAGTCCTAGGGTTAAAGTTAGGGCTGGGTTTCCTGTTAGGGTTAGGGTTTGGGTTAGGTTTAGGGCAAGCAATGGGGTTATAACTAGGTTTAGGGCTGGGAAAGGGTTAGAATTAGGGTTAGAGTTATGACTAAGGCTAAGTTTTGGGCTAGGATGAGAGCTAGCATTCATTAGGGCTAGGATTAGGGCTAGGACTAATGTGAGGTCTAGGGTTACATTAGAGATAGGTTTCGGTTTATGTTTATTGTTAGGTCTAGTGTAAGGGTTAGATTTAGGGTAAGGGTCAAGATTACACACAATGGAGTATTATGCAGCACTAAAAAATGACAAAATCATGGAATTTGCAGGGAAATGGATGGCACTAGAGCAGATTATGCTAAGTGAAGCTAGCCAATCCCTAAAAAACAAATGCAAAATGTCTTCTTTGATATAATGAGAGCAACTAAGAACAGAGCAGGGAGGAAGAGCAGGAGGAAAAGATTAACATTAAACAGAGACATGAGGTGGGAAGTAAAGGTAGAGAAAAGGGAAATTGCATGGAAATGGAAGGAGACCCTCATTGTTATACAAAATTACATATAAGAGGTTATGAGGGGAATGGGAAAAAAAAACAAGGAGAGAAATGAATTACAGTAGATGTGGTAGAGAGAGAAGATGGGAGGGTAGGGGAGGGGGGATAGTAGAGGATAGGAAAGGTAGTAGAATAAAACAGTTACTAATATGGCATTATGTAAAAATGTGGATGTGTAACCGATGTGATTCTGCAATCTGTATTTGGGGTAAAAATGGGAGTTCATAACCCACTTGAATCTAACGTATGAAATATGATATGTCAAGAGCTTTGTAATGTTTTGAACAACCAATAAAAAAAAACATTAAAAAAAGATTACAGCTTTGTGTGTTATTATGGTCAGTGTTTGGCTTAAGGTTTGGTTTAGGTTATGGTTTAAGTTTAGGGCTCGAATTAGCATCATTAGGGTTAGAGATAGGGTTAGGGTAATGAATAGGCTTAGGATTAAGGTTCAGGTTAGTTTTAGGGCCATGGATATGTTTAGGGATCCCAATAGGGTTAGGGTTAAGCCTAGGGTTAGCATTAGGGGTAGGATTATGTTTAGGGTAATGGATAGAATTAGAGCTAGGGTTAGGGCTAGGGTTATCATTAGGATTAGGCTAGGGTTAGGGTAGTTGATATAATTAGAGCTATGTTTACGGCTATGGTTAATGTTAGGGTTAGGGCTAGTGTTAAGTTAGTGTTTGGGATAGGGCTAGGTTTATGTTAAGGGTAAAGGGTAGGCTTTGAGCTAGGGTTAGGTCTAAAGGGAGGCTTAGGGTTAGGATTATGGTTAGGGCTAGGGTTAGGTTTAGGGTTAGGTTAAGGGCTATGTTCAGGCCTAAAATTAGGGCTAGGTTTTGTGTTAGTTTAGGTCTAGGGTTAGGGCCATGGGTAATGTAAGAGCTAGGGTTATGATTAGGGCTAGTTATAGGGTTAGGGTTATGACTAGGTCTAGTGTTAGAATTAGGTTTTGGTTTAGGGTAAGCTTTGGAGCTAGGATTATGTTTGGGTCAGGGCCAGTGTTCAGGTTAGATTTAGTGTTGTGTTTAGTTGCAGAATTAGGACTAGGGTTAGGTCTAGGGGTAGGTTTAGTGTTTGGGTTAGGTTAAGGGTCATTGTTAGGGCTAGGGCTAGGTTGTTGTTCAGGTCTAGGGCTAGAGATATGGATAGATTTATGATTAGGTTTAAGTCTAGGGCTAGTGTTAGGTTTAGGTTTAAGTATATGATTACCGGTAGGGCTAATATTAGGGTTCGGTTTCTTGTTAGGGTCAGGTTTATACCTGCAGTTAGTGTTAGGGTCAGAATAAGTGTCACGGTTAGGGTTTGGGTTTGGGTTAGGGTTAGAGCTAGAACGAAGTTTAGGGTTAGGACTAGTAATAGAGTTAGGGTTGGGGTTAGGCTCTGGATTAGGGTTATGACTAAGGTTAGCATTAGGTTTAGGGTTTAACTTAAGGTAATGGATAGGGTAAAAGTTAGGGTTATCTAGGGTTAGGGTATGGATTGGGGCTAGTTTTAGGGTTAGGGTTAAAACTAGGTTTAGCACTCAGCTTAGGGCCAAGGTTTGGGTTAGGTTGGAGCTAGTGTTAGGCCTACAACTAATGTATAAACCAGGGTTATAATTAGGGCAACTTTTTGGGTAAGTGTTACAGCTAGATCAATGTTGCCACAGTCTGACTGGGCACAAAATCATGAGCCACTCACAGCCTTGTAGATTCAAACAGCAATTCTTTATTCCCAAACTCACACCAGCACTCTACACACGTTCTGGGGGAAAATCACATTCTGGGCAAAATCCCAAATACTCTCTCAATCCCTTAAGAACTCAACAGGAACTCAAGGAGCAGGTGCGCCTGAGGCAGCAGGATATGCCCTATCCCCAGCAGGGTACACCTTAATCCTGGAACTGCCCTAAACCCAGATTGTCCTAAATCGGGAACGCCCTAAACCCCGATCTGCCCTAAACCCGGATCCACCCTGGTCCTTGAGCAAGGTCACCTTACATGCAATGTCACTGCAAATGACCTGGGTCATGCCATGCATCATTCTTACTTAGCAATGGCCCTCAGCATCTCCCCCCTTCTGATTAATTAAACAACAAGCAATGTGGCTTAAGGACAGTGCCTGGTAGGTTGTCCAATTCAACATATGGTTCTTACCCGTCATGGGAAAATCTGACCTCTAGGCATCATCCTCCTGTCTTAGGTTGATACCACTGCAATTGGATCATACCCGTCACTGACTACCGGTCCAGCATACAGCCATACTTGTGGATAGGCCTATGCACCAGTGGGGGGGGTGAGGTTCTTGTCTCACCTCTGTTGGCCCCCAAATTTTAGACCATCACTAGCAGGATAGGGAGGAGGATACAGAAATGCGATGACACCAAGCCAATTGACAGCTCCTTTGGAAAAATTGCATCACTGGTGACACCATCAGCAAAGATATGCCAGCACTACCACAATTAACATGGGGTGCGCTGGCAAGGAAATAAAAATTGCATCACTAGTGACACCATCAGCAAAGATATGCCAGCATTACCACAATTCGCTGCACCAAACGATAGTTACATAGTCCAGGCAAGTTCTGCAAGCAGTTCAAAGCGGAGGAATCTATCAATATGTCCATTTCCTCCCAAAATCCGTTTCCTCCCAAAGTAAGTTAACTCCTTGATTGAGCATTACTTGTTGAGTTATATTCATTGATGCATCAGTTTATACAGTTTACTGTGATAGCTATCATAGAAGCTGTAGTCTGGTTTTATCTTTGTCTTCACCGGCACTGGGATGAAGATAGGAATTCTGGCAATGATGCTAAAAAGACATTATCCTGAAAAGAATTATTAAATATAATGTAAAAGAAAGGTGAAAGTAAACAAACAGATCTGTTAACCTACTTTAAAAACAATCCTTAACAGCTGTTTACCTAATTTAAATTAAACCATTTAAATCACGTGAATAAAAAAATAATAATAATTCGGATCCATTTTTTCATGAGCGCTCCTCATATAAGAAATATGGACATACGCACATACAGACATACAACACAAAACACAAGAGTGTACACAAACGTACAACACATAAGAAAATAGTAAAGGCCTTGTAGCTTTACCTGGGTGAAATCTCCATTGCAATGTTTAAAAACTCCACAGTCAAAAAATAAAACTGATCAGAAAAACATTAACCTAGGTTTGTATGAGCTCAAAAAATAAAATAGAACTTTATGATGTGGTAAAAAGCAATAATAAAATAGATATTGAAAAAAATCACCCTGGTTAATCACTGTCGCAGATGTAAGAATAGCAAAGCTGGAGCTCTGGATATCAGCTGTTATGGATTTGAGTCAAATCATCTTCTTTTTGGTCTGTAGAAATCGCTTTGGTTAGTCTCTCTGGAATCCAAATCGGTTGCTGTTCTCCCTGTGGAAAAACACAAACAGAACCCCGACTCCAGACAATCACTGGGTCAGGATCTTTCCATTGTGTTGTTAGAATATCCTTCCAAAGTACCTTAGGCTTATGTACATTTTTTGGATACATATGCCTTTCCGCAGCACTAAGTCCTGATGAATCCAAATTTTAAAAGTTTAGAGTAAAAAGGGTTATTTTAAGTTTATCTTTGGGGGATATATACCCCTTAAAGATCCTTTTAAACTTAAGTCTTTCAAAAGCATTCTGCCTTAGTTTTTAGAATTATTTTAGTCCTTTTAATTTTTTGATGTGGTTTTAAACCAATTTCCTTCTAGTTTAATGTTTTCTAAATTGGCTCTTGTCTATAAATTTTAACACCCTCATCTGAGACTTCTAATTTCTGCACCACCAGAAATTAAAGTTGATGGGCTTTTTGAAAAAATTACTAATAATCTCCTTGTTCTTCTATTTTTATCCAATATTTGACTTTAAACTTCTCTCTTCTACCTTTTTCTATCTTGAATGTTTGTATCTAATAGTTGTCTTAGCTTTTGTATTTTTTATCTGAAATACCTTTACTTGACATTTTTAACCATTTTTTATCTTGTTTCTATCTTTTAGTTTTCTTCTAAGGTTTGCATATTTATCCTTAGTTGCTTTTTTTTCCTCTCGGTTTTCTTTTGCTTCCTATTTTGTGGGTTTAAAATTCTTGTCTTCCTACATCTTCTCTATCTTCCTACATCTTTTTTATCTTTTTTTTTTAAATTTCTATATTTCTGTCTTTAAAGTTTTTCACTTCAAATTCTTAATCTTCTTTATCTAAATATCTTTTATCCTATTATCTTCCCATTTTCATGTTTTGTTTTTTTTAAGTAATGTCTTTAAGATTAACTAGGCTTCGAATGATGCAATCTTTCCTCCAACATGAAGGCATTTTAACCACCTTCAATTTAACCTTTTAAAGCCTTTTGCAACTTACTTAGACATTTTACAACTTTTTACTTTATCACACAAAGATTATCTCATCTACAAACATTTATTTTTCTTATAACCTTCCATATTAAAATATATTTCCACATCTTGAATCTTTTTATATCTCCTTTTTTCTTTTTTCCGCCATGAAGGTATCTCGACCACCTTCAATTTAACCTTTTAAAGCCTTTTAATTATCATCTATACTGTACTTTTAAATGTACTTTTTCACCACCTACATCTTCACTCTTTTAAACGAGGCTTAGATTTTGTTTAAATCGCTTCAATGTTAGTTTACATGGCTGCCCTTCAACCAAAGGCTTTTTTTTAACTCCATTAAGAAGCTTTGTCTCAATCTGCCATGTACAAATATCTTTTTCTTCTTTCTTCCTTTCTCAAGCTTTTAAAGTGAGTCTAGTTTCCTCAAAATCTTTAAAAATGGCATTTTACAACTTTTTACTTTACCACACAGAGATTATCTCATCTAGAAACATTTCTTTTTTTAACCTTTATTTAAAATATATTTCCACATCTTGAATCTTTTTATATCTCTTTTGTAGCCGTTAACCCTTTTTATAAATTCACATTTTGAAACACCCTTATAAAATTTCTGATTTAGACAAATTACTTGACTTTAATAATGTGAAATACTTTCATGTTTTTTATGGTACTATACTAATATAATTGAAACCCAACTGAAACTTCTTATACTCTTTGTATATAAACTACACATGATAGAGTCTTAACATTTAGTAACCTTATTTTAGCAAAGACACAGACCAAAGCAATATTAAACCTTTTGTCCATTCACCAATTTATGAAAACACACATAGTGTTTAAATATATTACCTTATGTAACTTAATAAGTAAAGAGTACTTGATTTTATATTTGGTGATTGATATTTTAACACTTTAGCTTTGTAAATTAATCAGATGTCTGTAAAAACCAAGATCTTAGACAAATGTAGTAAACAGAATTAGCCATCTCTTTCTTGTTGAAGAAAAATCCTTTTACAGGATACCATGATGGTCCCATTGATATACTTAATAACTCGTCTTTAAAAAGCCATGGGCTACATTTTTGTATTGTATCAACATATGCCTTAACTGTTCTTGGTCTTACTGGGGTGCCTCTTTCCTCTAACAATTTCTCTCGCTCAGGGGTGAACAACTTCAAACTTTGAGCCAACCATTTTCCCCAGTTTGCCTGAGAATGTTCTAGGGACAGGCAACTTTAAATAAAAACAAAATAAATCAAAACAAGAACACATTGTTTTTTGAAATGGTCACCCATTCTCTCACCTTCCCTCAGGGGTGAGCAATTTCACTTACCTCCAAGCTTTAGACATTCCCCGCATGGACCACCAAATGCTGCAGTCTGGCTGGGCACAAAATCACAAGCCACTCACAGCCTTGTAGATTCAAATAGCAATTCTTTATTCCTGAACTCACACCAGCACTCTACACACGTTCTGGGGGCAAATCACGTTCTGGGCAAAATCCCAAATACTCTTACTGTTAGCATTATGTTTAGAGCTAGGGTTAGTGTTAGGGTCACGGTGAAGTTTGTATTATAGTTAGGGTTAGGGTTAAACCCAGAATTATCACTAGAGTTAGATTTAGGGGTAAGGTTAGTGTTTGTATTAGGTTAAGGTTTATCATTAAGGCTCGGACTAGGTTTGGTTTAGGTCTAGGGCTAGAGAT
Organism: Marmota marmota marmota; assembly: GCF_001458135.2. Taxonomy (NCBI): domain Eukaryota; kingdom Metazoa; phylum Chordata; class Mammalia; order Rodentia; family Sciuridae; genus Marmota; species Marmota marmota. The sequence goes on along the minus strand of NW_026005800.1, from coordinate 514,797 downwards.
ATGGCTAGATTTAGGATTAAGTTTAGGTCTTGGGCTAGTGTTAGGGTTAGGTTTATGTATAGGTTTATTGCTAGTGCTAGTGTTAGGGTTCAGTTTATGGTTAGGGTCAGGTTTAGACATACGGTTACCTTTAGTGTCAGAATAAGTGTCAGGGTTAGGTTTAGTGTTTGGGTTATGGTTAGAGCTAGAATGAGGGCTAGGGTTAGGACTAGTAATAGGGTGAGGGTTTGGGTTAGGCTAAGGATTGGAGTTAGGCCTAGGGTTAGCATTAGGGTTAGGGTTAGCTTAGGGTAAGGGATAGAATTAGAGCTAGGATTAGGGCTATGTTTAGGGTTAGCTTTAGGGCTAGAGTTAGGTTTAGGTTTCAGGTTAAAGCTAGGGTGAGGTCTTACATTAAGTCTAGGTTTTGGTTAGAGTTAGGGCTAGTTTTAGATTTATGGTCAATGTATGGTCTTGGGTTACGATATGGGCTAGTTATAGGATTAGGGTTAGGACTAGGTCTAGTGTTAGGGTTAGGTATAACAATTGGAGCTAGGGTTGGTGTTAGGGTAAAATTCAAGGTCAGAGTAGTTTTAGGGTTAGGGTTTGGACTCGAATTAGGGCTAGGGTTAGGGCTAGGTGTAAGGTTAGGTTTGGGTTTAGGTTAAGTTTTAAAATTAGGGCTATGACTCCGTTTTGTTTTAGGGCTAGGGCTATGGTTAAGGCTGGTTTTAGGCTTAGCATTAGGTTTAGGGCTACTGTTAGGTTTAGGTTTAGGCTTAGGGTTAAAGTTGGATTTCGATTTAGGATTAAATCTAGGGTTAGGTCTAGGGCTAAGGATAGGGCTACTGTTAGGTCATGGTTTATGGCTAGGATTAGGTTTATGATAAGGGATAGGGTTAGAACAAGGAATAGGGCTAGAGTGAAAGTGAGAGTTAGACTTACGGCTAAGCTTAGTGTTTGGTTAAGTATAGGGCTTAATTGTGGCTAGGAATAGGGCTAGGTTTATGCTTATGTTTAGGCCTAGGGTTAGTTTTAGGCTTAGGGTTAGATTTCGTGTAAATGATGGGGTTAGAGCTAGGGATTGGGCTAGGGTTTCATTAGATTTATGATTAAGGCTAGGTTTAAGGCTAGGATGAGGGCTAGATTTTGTGTTAGGGTTAGGGCTAGGATTAGTGTTAGGGCAAATGTCAAGTCTAGGGTTATGTTTAGGGATAGTTTTAAGGTTAGGTTTATGGCTATGTTTAGTGTAAGTGTTAGGTTTCAAGTAGGGGTCAAATTTAGAACTAGAGGTGTTATTAGGGTCAGGTTCAGGTTTAGGGTTTTGTTTATGTTAGGATTTAGGGTTAGGGCTCAAATTAGCATTAGGGTTTGGGTTAGGGTAATGATAGGGTTTGTTTTAGCGTTCAGGTTCGATTTATCATAATGGATAGGGTTACGGTTAGGGTTAGGGTTAGATTTAGGCCTCGGATTAGCATTATAATTAGGGTTATGTTTAGGGTAATTGATAGGGTTAGGCTAAATTTTCCACTAGGGTTATGGATAGGATTAGGGCTAGGGTTAGGGTTAGGGTTATGGGTTTGTTTTTGCGAAGTTTAGGGCTAGAATTATGGCTAGGGCAAATATCAGGTCTAGGATTGTGGCTAGCTATAGTTTTAGGGTTAGGTTTAAGGCTAGGTCTAGTATAAGGATTAGGTTTAGTGTTAGGGTCAGCGTTAGAGCTAGGTATATTATAATGGGAAGGGGCAGAGTTAGGGTTTGGGTTGGGTTAAGGTTTAGGGTTAGGGCTTGAATTAGCATTAGGGTTAGAGTTAGGGTAATGATAGGGTTAGGTTTAAGGTTCAGGTTAGGTTTAGGTTAATGAAATAGGTTAGGGTTAGGGATAAGTTTAGGGTTAGGCCTGGGGTTACCATTAGAGTTATGGTTATGGTTAGGATAATGGATAGGGTTAGAGCTAGTGATAGGGCTAGTGTTTGGGTTATAATTTTGGCTAGGGTTAGGGTAACGTTTAGGGCTATGTTCTGGGTTAGGTTTAGGTTAAGGGTTAGGTTTAAATCTAGGGTTAAGGCTCAGATAAGAGCTTTGTTTTAAGTTTGGTTGGGGCTAGGTTGGGCTATGGTAATGTATGAACTAGTGTTGCAATTAGTGCTAGTTTTAGGGTTAGGGTTAGGGATTGGTCTAGTGTTACAATTAGGTTTAGGGTTAGGGTGATGTTTAGAGCAAGGGTTATTGTTAGGATTAGTGTCAGAGTCAGGGTTAGGATTAGGGTTAGGGTTAGAACTCTAATTAGGGATAAAGTTAGTAGTAGTTTTATGGTTAGGGTTTGGTTTAGGTTAAGAGTTAGGGATATAGGTTGGTTTTGTTTTAAGGCTAGGGCTACTTTTAAGGCTAGATTATGGATTAGCATCAGGGTTAGGGCTTGTGTTAGGTTGAAGATTAGGCTTAGTGTTAGGGTTAGATTTTAGTGTTAGGGTTAGATCTAACGTTTGGGATAGGGCTAAGGCTAAGGTTAGGGTGAGGGTTAGGGTTATGGTAAGGAATATGGTTAGAACTAGGGACATGGCTACGGTGAGAATTAGAGTTAGTCATAGTAGTAGTCTTAGGGTTAGGGTTAGGGTTAGGGCTAAATTAGGGCTAGGGTTAGGGCTAAAATGGGTCTAGGATGAGGGCTAGGGTTAGTGTTAGAGTTAGGGCTAAATTAGGGCTAGGATTAGGGCTAGGGTTAGTATTGGGGTTAGGGCTACATTAGGGCTAGTATTAAGGCTAGGATTAGTGTTTGGGTTAGACTTAGGGGTTGGGCTAGAGTTAGGGTTAGCATTGGTGTTAAGGTAAGGTTTAGGGGAATGGGTGGGGTTATAGCTAGTTTATGGATAGGTTGAGTGTTCGAATTTGGATTAGGCCTAGGGTTATGTTTCAGTTTAGGATTAAGGCTAGGTTTATGGCTGGGTTAAGGGCCAGGGTTTCAGTTAGGGTTATGGCTAGGACCAGGTCTAGGGCTAATATCATGTCTAGGGTTAATGTTAAAAATAGTTTTAGGGGTATGTTATGGCTATGTCTAGTGTAAGAGTTAGGCTTAGGTTAAAGGTCAGCTTTAGGGCTAGGGTTATTATTAGGGTCAGGGTCAGAGTTAGCATTTGGTTTAGCTAAAGGTTTAGGGTTAAGGCTCAAATTAGCATTAGTGTTAGGTTTAGGATAAGGGTAATGGATAGGGTTTAGTTTAGGTTTCAGTTAAGGTTTAGGGTAATGGATGAGTTAGGTTTAGCAATCGGGTTAGGGTTACCATTAGGGTTAGGGTTATATTTAGTGTAATGGATAAATATAGAGCAAGGGTTAGGACTAGGTTATGGTTTGAAGTAACTCCAGGATTAGGGCTAGGTTTAGGGATAGGGTTAGGGTGTGATTTAGGGTAAGTTTTAGGGTTAGGGTAAGTGTTAAGTTTAGGGCTATGGTTATACTTAGGATAGGGTAAGGGTTATTGTTTGAGCTAAGGTTAGGGCTAGGGCGAGGGTTAGGTTTAGGTTTAGTTCTAGGTTTACATTTATGGTTAGAGTTAGGTTTAGTGTTAGGGATGGGGTTTTAATTAGGGTTAGGGTTAGGATTAGGGTAATGGATATGGTTAGAGCTAAAGTTCAAGCTAGGTTTAACGTTAGGATTAGGGATAAAGTTAAGGATAGGTTTTAGGATAGAGCTAGGGTTATGTTTAGTGTAAAGGTTAGGCTTTGTGCTAAGGTTAGGTCTAAGGCAAGGATTAGGTTAGGGCTAGGTTGAGGGCTAAGGTTAGGCTAAGGGTTATGCTTAGAGCTAAGTTTAGGCCTAGGATTAGGGCTAGGTTCTATGTTAGGTTTAGGGCTAGGGTTAGGACTATGGTAAATGTAAGAGCTAGGGTTATGTTTAGGGCTAGTTTTAGGGTTAGTGTTATGGCTAAGTCTAGTGTTATGTGTAGGTTTTGAGTTAGTGTCATGTTTAAAGCTAGGTTCAGTGTTAGAATTAAGGTCAGTTTTGGGGAGAGGTTTAGGGTTAGGGTTAGAGCAAGAATTAGGACTAGGTTTAGGTCTAGGGATAGGGTAAGTGTTCGGATTAGGTTAAGGGTTATTGTTAGTGCTAGTGCTAGGTTTTTATTTAGGTCTAGGGCTAGAGTTATAGTTATATTTAGGATTAGCTTTGGGTCTAGGTCTAGTGTTAGGCTTACATATAGGTAAAGGGTTACCAGTAGGGCTAGTGTTAAGGTTTCATTTAGGGTTAGGCTCAGGTTTAGACCTAGGGTTATTACTGTTAGGGTCAGATGAGGGTCCGGGTTAGATTTAGATTTAGAATGAGGGCTAGGGTTAAGACTAGTATTATGGTTAGAGTTTAAGTTAGGCTAAGGTTTAGGATTAGCACTCAGGTAAGCATTTGGGTTAGGGTTTGGCTTAGTGTAAGGAATAGGGTTAAAGTTAGGGTTAGGGCTAGTGTTAGTGTTAGGGTTAGGGCTAGTATTATGGTTAAAGCTAGGTTTAGGGCTAGGATTAGGTGTAGAATTTGTGTTAGGGTTAGGGCTATGGTTAGGACAATGACTAGAGTACAAACTAGTGTTATGATTAAGGCTAGTTTTACAGTTAGGTTAAGGCTAGATATAGTGTTAGAGTTAATTTAAGTTTAGGGTGATGTTCAGAGCTAGGATTAGTATTAGGGTCAGTGTCAGGGTCAGCGTTAGTTTTAGAGTTAGTTTTAAGGTTAGTTGTAGGGTTAGGGTTTGATTTAGGTTAAGGTTTAAGATTAGGGCTATGGTTTGGTTTTAGTTTATGGCTAGGGCTAGGGATAGGGCATGTTTTAGGATTAGCATTATGGTTAGGGGTAGTGTTAGGTTTTTGTTTAGGCTTATGGTTACAGTTAAATTTAGAGTTAGGTTTAGATTAGACTTAGGCTTAGATCTAGGATTAGAATTAAGGATAAGGATAGAACTAAAGCTAGGGCTAAGGCAAGAGTTAGAGTTAATCTTATGGCTAGGTTTATGATTAGGATAGGATTAAATAAAGGCTAGGATTAGCACTAGGCTTTGTGTTAGGTTTAGGTTCAGGGTGAGGGTTATGGTTAGGTTTAGGGTTATGGTTAGTTTTTGGCTATAGGATGACGTTATAGGTAGGTTTAGGGCTAGGGTGAGGAATAGAATTAGGGTTAGGGCTCGGGTTATATTTCAGGCTAGGATTAAGGCTAAGTTAAGGGCTAGGATTATGCCTAGGGCTAATATTAGGTCTAATGTTACTGTTAAAATAGTTTTAGGTTTAGGTTTATGGCTACTTCTAGTGTAAGGGTTAGGTTTAGGTTTAGGGTCAGGTTTAGAGCTAAGGGTACCCTTAGGGTCAGGGTCACAATTAGTGTTTTGGATAGGTTAAGGTTTAATATTAGGGCTCAAATTAGCATTAGAGTTAGGATTAGGGTAAAGATAGTGTTAGGTTTAGGTTTCAGACTAGGTTTAGAGTAATGGATAGGGTTAAAATTAGGGATACGGTTAGGTTTAGGCCCAGGTTTAGCATTAGGGTTAGGGTTATGGTTAGGGTAATGGATAGGGTTAGAGATAGGCGTACGGCTAGGGTTATTGTTACGATTATTGATAGGGTTAGGGTTAGGATTTAATCTAGGGTTATAGTTAGGATTAGTGATAGGGTTAGGTTAGGGGTAAATCTAGGGATAGTGCTCAGAATAAGGCTAGATTTTGGGTTAAGGCTAGGTTTAGCGTAATGGCTAATATAAGTACATGGATTGAGATTAGGTCTAATTTTAGGGTTAGGGTTAGGGCTAGGTCGATTGTTAGGTTTAGGTATATGGTTAGGGTGATGTTTAGAGCTAGGGTTAGTGTTAAGGTCAGGGTTAGTTTTAGGGTTTGGCTTAAAACTCGAATTATGGCTAGAGTTATGGCTAACTGTAGGGTTAGGGCTTAGTTTTAATTAAGGGTTAGGATTAGGTCTACGGCTTGGTTTTGTTTTAGGGCTAGGGTTAGTGCTAGTTTTAATATTAGCCTCAGGGTTAAGGCTACTGTTAGTTTTAGGTTTAGGCTAAGGTTTAGGGTTAGATTTAGAGTTAGAGTTAGATCTAGGGTTGCTGCTAGGGCTATGAATAGGGCTAGTGTTTGACCTATAGTTTGGGCTAGGATTATGGTTCCAGCAAAGTATAGGGTTAGAACTAGTGTTAGGACTAAGGTGATAGTTAGAGTTAGTCTTTGGGCTAGGGTTAGGGTTAAGGTTAGAGATAGGGCTAAATTAGATCTAAGATTAGGGCTAGGTTTAGTGTTAGATTTAGGCCTAGGGTTATGGTTATGCTTATAATTAAGGCTATGTTTAGGGCTATTATAAGGGCTAGGATTTGTGTTAGGTTTAGGGCTAGTATCATGGCTAGGGATAATATCAGGTCTAGGTTTATGCTTGGGGATAGTTTTATGGTTATTTTTATGGCTAGGTCTAGTTTAAGGGTTATATATATATGGTTTTGGCTAGGTTTAAGGCTACAGAAGGGTTAGTATTATGGTTAGGGCTAGAGTTAGGGTTATGATTAAGGCTAGGTTTATGGCTAGGATGAGGTTTAGTGTTTGTGTTATGGTTAGGGATAGTATTAGGGTTAGGGCTAATGTCAGGTTTAGGGTTATAGCTAGGGCTAAATTTAGTGTTAGGTTTATGGGTGAGTCCAGTGTAATGATTAGGTTTAGGATAAGACTCAGGTTTATATCTAGGGTTATTTTTATGGACAGGGTCAGTTTTAGGGTTTGGGTTAAGTTGGGTTTTATGTTTAGGGTAATGACAGGGTTACTTTTAGGGTTTAGGTTTGGTTTTGTGTAATGGATAGTGTTATGGTTAAGCCTAGGCTTAGCTTAAGAGTTAGGGTTATTGTTAGGGTAATGGATAGGTTAAAACCTAAGTTTAGGGCTAAAGTTATGTATAGGATTAGGGCTAGTTTTTGGTTAGGGTTAGGTTTAAGTTAGGGTTAACACTAGCTTTATTACTCTGTTTAAAGCTAGGTTTTTGGTTAGGTTAGGGCTAGGGTTAAGGCTATGTCTAATGTATGAAGTAGGGTTATGATTAGTGCTAGTTATAAGGTTAGGGTTAGGGCTACATTTAGAGTTAGGTTGAGGTTTACGTTGAGGGTGATGTTTAGAGCCAGGGTTAGTGTTAAGGTAAGAGTCAGGGTCAGGGTTAGTCTTGGGGTTAGGGTTAGGACTGGAATTAGGATATGGTTAGGGATAGGTGTAGGGTTAGGGTTTGGTTTAGGATAAGGGTTAGGGTTACAGCTATGGCTCGGGTTTGTTTTAGGGCTAGGGCTAGTGTTAGGGCTAGTTTTAGGATTAGCATTAGCGTTAGGGCTAGTGTTAGGTTTAGGTTTAGGATTAGGTTTAGGGTTAGATTTAGAGTTAGTTTTAGATCTAGTGTTATGGCCAGGGCCATGAATAGGGCTAGGGTTAGACCAAAGATTAGGGCTAGGATTAGGGTTCTAGTAAGGAACAGGTTTGGAACTAGGGTTAGGGTTAGGGTGAGAGTTAGAGTTAGTCTTTGTGCTAGGGTTAGGGTTAGGGGAAGGGCTAAATTAGAGCTAAGATTAGGGCTAGGGTTAGTGTTAGGGTTAAGCCTAGGGTTTGGGTTAAGGATAAAATTAAGGCTATGTTTAGGGGTAGGATAAGGGCTAGGGTTTGTGTTAGGGTTAGGGCTAGGATCATGGCTAGGGTTAATATCAGGTCTAGGGTTAAGTTTAGGAATAGTTTTAGGGTTAGGTTTATGGCTAGGTCTAGTGTTAGGGTTAGGTAGGGTAAGAGTCAGGATTACAGCTAGGGGAATTATTAGAGTCACGGTTAGTATTAGGGCTAGGTTTTGGGTTGGGTTAGGTTTGGGCTACTGTAGGACTACGGCTAATGTAAGAACTAGGGTTATTATTAGGACTAGTATTAGTGTTAGCATTAGGACTAGGTCTAGTGTTTATATTAGTTTTAGATTTAGGGGAATGATAGGAGATAGGGTTAGTGTTAGGTTCAGAGTCAGGATTAGTGTTACTTTTAGGATTAGGGATAGGACTCGAATTAGGGTAAGGGTTAAGGCTAGGTGTAGGGTTAGGATTTGTGTTAGTGTTAGGGTAAGAATTAGGGATAAGGAAAATCTCAAGTCTAGGATTATGTTTAGGTTAGTGTTAGGGTTTGGGCTATGGCTCAATTTAGTTTTAGAGCTAGGGCTAGGGTTAGGGCTAGTTTTGGGATTAGCAATAGTGTTAGGGCCAGTAGTAAGGTGAGGTTAAATCTTATATTAATTGTTATGGTTGATCTAGGTTTAGGGCTAGGGCTATAGTTAGGGCTAAAGTTAGGGCTAGTGCTACGGTTATGATAACAAATAGGGTTAGAACTAGAAACAGGGCTAGGGCGAGAGTCAGAGTTAGTCTTAGGGCTAGGGTTAGGGTTAGGTTTAAGGTTAGGGCTAAATTAGGGCTAGGATTAGCGCTAGGTTTAGTGTTAGGGTTAGGGCTAGGCTTAGGGTTAGTGTTAGTGTTAGGGATAGGGTTAGGTTTAGGGAAAGGGATGGGGTTATCTCTAGGTTTAGGGATAGGGCAAGAGTTACAATTAGGGTTAGGGCTAGGTTAGGGTTCGGGTTTTAATTAAGGGTATGTTTAGGGCTAGGCTGAGGGTTTGTGTTAGGGCTAGGGCTAGGATTAGGGCTAGGGCTAATGTCAGATCTAGGTTTATGGTTAGTATTAGTTTTAGTGTTAGGTTATGGCTGTGTCGATTGTAAGGTTTAGGTGTAGGGTAAGGGTCAAGTTTAGAGCTAGGTGTATTATTAGGATTAGGGTCTGAGTAGGGTTTGGTTTAGGTTAAGATTTAGGGTTAATGCTTGAATTAGCAGTGTGTGCACATTAGGGTTAGTGTAACAAATAGAATTAGGTTTATGTTTCTGGTTAAGTTTAGAGTAATGTATAGGGTTAATGTTAGCAATAAGGTTATCATTTGGCCTAGTGTTAGCATTTGGGTTAGGCTTTTCTTAGGGTAATGGATACGGTTAGAGCTAAGGTTAGTGCTAGGGTTAAGGTTAGGATTAGGGCTATGATTAGGTTTAGGGTAAGTGTTAGAGTATGAGCTAGGATTAGGGCTAGGGAGATGGTTAGGGTTAGAGTCATGGCTAAGGTTATGATTACGGTTATGAATAGGGCTAGGTTAAGGGCTAGGATAAGGCTAGTTTTTTGTGGTGTTTATGGCTAGTAGTAGGGCTATAGTTTAGGGTTATGGTTAGGGTTAGAGTTAGGGCCAGAATTAGGACTAGTCTAGGGTCTAGGGATAGGGTTAATCTTTAGGCTAGGTTAATGGTTATTTTTAGGGCTAGTGCAAAGTTTTTGTTTAGGGCTAGGGCTAGATTTATGACTATTTTTAGGATTAGGTTTGGTCTAGTGCTATTGTTACTGTTCGGTTTAGGTACAGGTTTGCTGGTAGGGGTAGGAGTAGGGTCCGGTTTAGGGTTAGTGTGAGGTTTAGTTCTAGGGTTAGTATTAGAGTCAGAATAAGGGTCAGGGTTGGGTTAGAGTTACAGCTAGAGTGAGGGCTAGGGTTAGAAGTAGTAATAGAGTTGGGGATTCAGGTAGGCTAAGGATTCGGGTTAGGACTAGGTAACATTAGGGTGAGGGTTTGGCTTAGGGAAAGGGATGGGTTTAGAGGTAGGATTAGGTTTAGGGATAGGTTTAGGGCTAGAGTTAAGGTTAGGGTTAGGGTTAGTCTTAGGGTTAAACCTAGGTTTAGAGCTTGAATTAGCATTAGGATTTGTGTTAGCGTTAGGTCTATGGCTAATGAAAACCTTGGTTTCAGATTAGGGCTAGTTCTACGGTTAGCGTTAGGGCAATGTATAGAGCTAGGGTTAGTGTTTGAGTAAAGGTTAGAGTTTTATCTAGGGTTAAGGCTACAATGAGGGTTAGGTTTAGGGTCAGGGTTACTTCTAGGGTTAGGTTTAGCACTCAAATTATGGCAAGGTTTAGGGCTAGGTTTAGGGTTAGTGTTTGGCTTAAATTAAGGGTTAGGATTAGGTTTATGGCTCAGTTTTATTTTAGGGCTAGGTTAGGATAAGGGCTAGTTTTCCAATTAGCATTGCTGTTAGGGCTAGTGTTAGGGTGAGATTTAGGCTTAAGGTTAGGGTTTGATCCAGGTTTAGGCGTAGGGCTAAGGTTGGACTAGGGATAGGGCTGGGTTTTGGGTTATGGTAAGGGATAGGTTTAGAACTAGGGATAGGGATAGGATGAGAGTTATAGTTAGTTTTAGGGATAGGGATAGGTTTAGGTTTAGTGTTAGGCCCAAATTAGGGCTAGGATTAGTGCTAGGGTTAATGTTATGTTTAGGCCTAGGTTTAGGGCTAGGGTTAAGTTTAGTGTTAGTGTTATGGTAAGGTATGATGTTATAGCTATGTTTAGTGCTAGGACAAAGGATAAAATTAGGGATAGGGCTGGGGTTAAGATCAGGGTAAGGATTAAGGCTGGGTTTAGAACTAGGATTCTGGCTGGGTATAGGGCTAATGTCAGGTCTAGCGTTAAGGTTAGGTAGGGTTAGGGATAGAGGTATGGCTCAGTTTTGTTTTAGAATTGGCCTAGGGTTAGGGCTAGTTTTGTGATTAGCAATAGTGTTAGGGCTAATGGTAGGGTGAAGTTTAGGCTTAGATTTATTGTTAGGGTTAGATCTAGGTTTAGGGCTATGGCTAGGGTTAGGGCTAAGTTTAGGGCTAGTGTTACCGTTATGGTAACAGATAGATTTAGAACTATAAATAGGGCTAGGATGAGAGTTTGTGTTAGTGTGTAGGCTAGGGTTAGGGGTAGGATTAGGGTTAGGGCTAAATTAAGGCTAGGAATAGCTCTAGGGTTAGTGTTAGGGTTAGACCTAGGGTTAGGGTTAGTGTTAGTGTTAGGGTTAGGATTAGGTAAAGGGGAAGGGATAGGGTTATAGCTAGCTTTAGGTCTATGGTGAGGGTTACAATTAAGATTAGGAGTAAGGTTAGGGTTTGGGTTAGGATTCAGGCTAGGTTTAGGTCTAGGCTGAGGGTTTGTGTTAGGGCTACAGCTAGCTAGGGCTAATGTCAAGTCTAGATTTATGCTTAGTTTTAGTTTTAGTGTTTTAGTGTTAGGTTATGGCTATGTCTATTGTAAGGTTTAGGTGTAGGGTATAGGTCAAGTTTAGAGCTAGGTGTATTATTAGGGTCAGAATCCGGGTAGGGTTTGGTTTAGGTTAAGATTTAGGGTTAATGCTTGAATTAGTTTTGGGTTTGGGTTAGGGTTAGGGCAATGGATAGAATTAGGTTTATGGTTCCAGTTAGGTTTAGAGTAATGGATAGGGTTAGTGTTAATGATAGGGTTAGTGTTAGGCCTAGGGATAGCATTTGCATTAGTCATTTCTTTAGGGTAATGAATAGGGTTAGAGCTAAGGTTAGTGCTAGGGTTAAGGTTAGGATTAGGGTTAGGGTTAGGGTTAGGCCTAGGGTAAATGTTAGGGTTAGGTTTCGGGTAAGTGGAGGCATTTGAGGTAGGGCTAGGGCTAGGGAGAGGGTTAGGTTTTGAGTCAAGGCAAGTGTTAGGTTTAGGGTTAGGGTTATCTTTAGGCTAAGGATTAGAGTTTGAGCTAGGGTTAGTGCTAGGGCCAGGGTTAGCGTTAGGGTCAGGTCTAAGGTTATGGTTAAGGTTATTATTAGGCCTAGGTTTAGGGCTAGGAGAAGGGCTAGGTTTTGTGTGATGTTTAGGCCTAACGTTAGGGCTTGGGTAATGTAAGAGCGAGGGATATGGTTATGGCTAGTTTGGAGGTAAGGGTAATGGATAAGTCTAGTGTTAGGGTTAGATTTTGGTTTAGGATATGGTTTAGAGCTAGGGTTTCTATTAGATTAAGGGTCATTGTGGGGTTAGGGTTAGTTTTAGATTTAGAGCCACAATTAGGACTAGCATTTGGTCTAGTGAGAAGTTTAGTTTTTACATTAGGTTAAGGGTTATTGCTAGGGCTAGTGCTAGGTTTTTGTTTGGGGCTAGGGCTAGATTTATGACTCTTTTTAAAATTAGGTTTCTCTAGTACTACTGTTACTGTTAGGTTTAGGTATAGGTTTACCAGTAGAGGTAGTGTTAGGGTTTGGTTTAGGGTTAGGGTCAGGTTTAGATCTAGGGTTATTGTTAGAGTCAGAATAAGGGTAAGGGTTAGGGTTAGGGTTAGGGCTAAAATGAGGGCTAGGTTTAGGACTAGAAATAGAGTTAGGATTTGGGGAGGGATAAGAATTACGGTTAGGACGAGGGTAGCATTAGGATGAGGATTTGTCTTAGGGTAAGGGATAGAGTTAGATGTAGGGCTAGGCTTAGGGTTAGGTTTAGAGCTAGTGTTAGAGTTAAGGTTAGGGTTAGCATTAGTGTTTGGTTTTAGGTTATAGTTAGGTTAAGGGTTAGTGTTAGGGTTAGTGTTAGGTTTAGGGTTAGGGTTAGGACAGATTTAGGTTTAGGGTTAGGTTAGGGTTTATGTTAGGGTTAGGGTTAGGGTTATGGTTACGTTAAGGTTGGGGATAGGGTTAGGGTTACGGTTAGGGTTAGTGTTAGGGTTAGGGTTATTATTCATTTTATGGTTAGTGTTAGGGTAAGGTTTAGGGTTAGAGTTAGTGTTAGGGTTAGGGTTAGGTTTATTATTAGGGTTCAGGTTAGGTTTAGGATTAGTGTTAGGGTTACGGTTAGGTTTAGGGTAACAGTGTTAGGGTTTGTGTTAGGGTTAGGGTTTAGGTAGGGTTAGGGTTACAGTTAAATTAGGGTTACATTAGGATTAGGGTTAGGCTTAGGGTTAGGGTTAGTGTTAAGTTTAGGGTTAGTGTTTGTGATAGGGTTATGATTAGAGTTAGAATTCAGGTTAGGGTTAGGGTTAGTTTTAGAATTAGGTTTAGGGTTAGTTTTAGGTTTCGTGTTAGGTTTAGGTTTAGGTTTTCTGTTAGGGTTACATTTTGGGTTAGTTTTAGGGTTAGATTTAGCATTAGGATTAGGGTTAGGTTTAGTGTTATGGTTAGGGTTATGTTTAGGGGTAATGTTAGTGTTACAGTTTGAGTAAAAGTTAGGTTTAGGGTTAGTGTTAGGTTTTGGCTTAAGGTTAGGGTTAGTTGTAGTTATACATTTACTGAGGTTAGGATTTGTGTTAGGTTTAGAGTTAAAGTTAGTGTTAGGGTTAGTGTTAGGGTTAATGTTAGGGTTACGGTTAGGCAAGGATTAGGGTTAGGGTTAGCATTTGTGTTAGGGTTAGAGTTAAAGTTAGCGTTTGTATTAGGGTTATTGTTAGGATGTGGGTTAGTGTTAGGGTTACAGTGAGGGTTAGTGATAGGGTTTGTGTTAAGGTTAGGTTTGGGGTTAGTGTTAGGGTAAGGTGTAGGTTTACTGTTACGTTTAGAGTTAGTGTTACAGTTAGGGTTAGGGTTTGGGTTAGAAATATTGTTTAGGTTAGGGTTACAGTTAGGTTTATGGTTAGTGTTAGGGTTAAGTTTAGATTAAGTGTTAAAATTAGGGCTAGGTTTATGGTGAGGTTTAGTGTTAGGGTTAGGTTTAGGTTTAGTGTTAGGGTAAGGGTTAGGGTTAGGGTTAGTGCTCAGGTTAGTGTTTGGGTTAGGGTTTGTGATAGGGTTAGCTTTAGTGTTAGGGTTAGGGTTAAGGTTACTGTTAGGATTAGGTTTAGGGTTAGTGTTGCGGATTGGGTTAGTATTAGTGTTAGGGCTAAGATCAGTGTTAGCATTAGTGTTTGGGTTAGGGTAATAGTTAGGGTTAGGGTTAGTGTTAGGTTTAGGGTTAGGATTAGGTGAGTGTTATTGTTAGGGTAACTGTTAAGGTTAGGGTTATTGTTAGGGTTAGGGTTAGGGCTAGGATTCGGGACAAGGTTAGGTTTAGGGTTCAGTTAGGGTTTGTGTTAGGGTTAGTGTTAGGGTTAGGGTTACAGGTAGGATTAGGGTTAGGTTTAGGGTTAGGGTAATGCTTAGTGTTAGGGTTAGGGTTATTGTTTGTGTTAGAGTTAAAATTAGTGTTAGTGATTGGGTTAGGGTTACTGTTATGGAATGGGTTAGGGTTTGTGTTAGGTAAGGGTTAGGTTTAGGGTTAGGGTTATGATTAGGATTACCATTAGGATAAAGGATAGGGTTAGGGTTAGTGTTAGGGTTAAGGTTAGGGTTAGGAGTAGTTTAAAAGTTATGGTTAGGGTTAGGATCGGTGTTAGATAGGATTAGTGTTAGGTTTATTTTTAGGGTTAGGGTTAGGATTAGGTTTTGTGTTATGGTTAGCGTTAGGGTTAGGTTTAGGTTTAGTTTTATGGTTAGCATTAGGAATAAAGTTAACTTTAGGTTTAGTGTTAGCATTAGGGTTAATGATAGGGTTAGTTTTACTTTTTGGGTTATGTTTAGGGTTATGTTTAATGTTATGGTTAGTGTTAGGTTTATGGTTATGGTTATGGTTAGGGTTAGTGTTAGGGTTAGGGTAACAGTAAGCATTAGGGTTTATGTTAGTGTTAGAGTTAGGATTAGGGTTAGATTATTGCTAGGGTTAGGGTTAGGCTTAGGTTTAGAGTTAGGTTTATTGTTAGGGTTAAGATTATGCTGAGGTTTAGGGTTAGTTTTTGGTTTAGTGTTAGGGTTTATGTTATGGTTAGGGTTTACATTTAAGATTAGGGTTACGATTAGGTTTAGGGTTAGTATTAGGGTTAGGGTTAGGGTTAATGTTAGAGTTAGGGTTAGTGTTTGTGATAGGGTTAGGTTTAGTGTTAGGGTTCAGGTTAGGGTTAGGGTTAGTTTCAGAGTTAGGGTTAGGGTTAGGGTTAGGTTTAGGGTTACTGTTAGGGTTTGTGATAGGGTTAGGGTTAAGGTTATTTTTAGGGTTATGGTTAAGATTAGAGTTGGATTTAGGGTTAGGCTTCAGGTTACTGTTAGTGTTAGGATTAGTGGTAGGTTTAGGGTTAGGGTAAGTTTTACAGTTAGTTATAGGGTTAGGGTTAGTGTTAGGGTTAGGTTCAGGGTTAGTTTTAGAGTTAGTGTAGGGTTAGGTAGGGTTAGGGTTAAATTTACATTAGGGTTAGGGTTATGGTTTGGTTAGGGTTTGTGTTAGGGTTAGCATTAGGGTTAGGGTTTGTGTTAGGGTTAGGGTTAGGGTGTGGGTCAATGTTAGTGTTACGGTTAGGGTTAGGGTTAGGTTTCATGTCAGAGTTTCTGTTAGGGTTAGATTTAAAGTTAGTTGTAGGTTTATGGTTAGGATTAGGGTTAGTGTTACAGTTAGAATTAGGATTAGTTTTCAGATTAGTGTTTGGGTGAGTGCTAGAGTTAGGTTGACGCTTAGTGTTAGAGTTAGGATTAGACTAAGTATTATGGTTAAGGTTACGTTTATGGTGAGGTTTAGGGTTAGTGTTAGTGTTAGGATTACGGTTGGTGAGAGTGTTAGTGTTAGGGTTAGGTTTGGGATTATTTTAAGGATTAGGGTTAGTGTTAGTGTTAGGGTTAGGGATAGTGTTAGGGTTAGGGATAGTGTTAGGGTTAGGGATAGGTTTAGGTTTAGTTCTAGGGTTAGGGCTGGCGTAGGGTTAGGGTTAAGGTTCATGTTAGGTTTAGGGTTAGGGTTCGTGTTAGGGTTAGGGTTATGGTTAGGGATAGTTTTAGGCTTAAGGTTGGGGTTCTGGTTAGGTTTAGGTTTAGTGTAACGTTTAGGGTTAGGGTTAGTGTTAGGGTTAGGTTTAGGGTTCATGTTAGTTTTAGGGATAGGTTTAGTGTTAGAGTTAGGGTTAGGTTCAGGGTTAAATTTAGTGTTAGTGTTAGGCTTAGGGTTAGGGAGAGTGTTAAGGTTAGTGATAGGTTTAGGTTAGGGCTACAGTTAGGGTTAGTGTTAGTGTTACAGTTAGGGTTAGGTTTAGTTTTAGGGTTCATTTTAGGCTTAGGGTTAGGTTTATGTTTAGGGTTAGATTCAGGGTTACCATTAGTGTGAGGGTTCGAGATCAGGTTAGGGATAATTTTTGACTATAGATTAGGGTTAGATTTAGTGTTAGGATTGTTTTTGTGTGAGGGATATGGTTTGTGTTAGGGTAAGGTTTAGGGTTAGGGTTTGTGTTAGGGTTAGGTATAGGGTAAGGGTTAGGGTTAGGGTTAGGATAAAGAGTAGAGTGAGGCTTAGAGTTAGGTTTAGGTTTAGGATTAGGGTTAGTTTTAGGGTTACTTGTAGGTTAGGGTTAGTATTAGGGTTAGGGTTAGGATTAGTGTTAGGGTTAGGTTTTATGTTATGGTAAGTGTTAGGGTGATTGTTAGGGGTAGGGTTAGGTTTAGGTTCAGGTTCCATGTTACTGTTAAAGTTATGGTTAGGGATAGTGTTAGGGTTAGGGATAGGTTTATGGTTACTTTTAGGTTTAGGTTTAGAATTAGTGTTAGGGTTAGTATTATGGTTAGGGTTAGGGTTATGGGTAGGTTTAGTGTTAGGTTTAGGTTTATGTTATGGGTAGGTTTAGTGTTAGAATTAGGGTTAGGTTTATGCTTAAGGTTAGTTTTTTTGGGGGTTAGGGTTCGGGTTAGAGTTAGTGTTAAAGTTAGTGTTAGGGTAATTATTATGGTTTGTGTTATTGTAAGGGCTTTCTTTAGGTTTTGTGTTAAGGTTAGAGTTAAAATTATGGTTTTGGTTATGATTAGAAGGACGGTTAGAGTGAGGCATAGGTTTAGGTTTAACGTTATGGTTAGGATTCAGGTTACAGTGAGACTTAGGTTTACGTTTATGGTTAGTTTTAGGGTTACTTGTAGATTAAGGTTAGTGTTAGGTTTAGGTTTAAGTTTATGGTTTGTGTTAGGGTAAGGGTTAGGGAGAGGGTTACGGGTAAGGTTAGGTTTAGGGTTAGGTTCAGTGTTAGTGTTAAGGTTAGTTTTAGGAATAGTCCTAGGTTTAGGGATAGGTTTAGGGTTAGAATTAGGGTTAAGGATAGTGTTATGGTTAGGGTTAGGCTTATGGGTAGGGTAAGTGTTAGGGTTAGGTTTAGGTTTATGGTTAAGGTTAGTTTTTGGGTTAGGGTTCAAGTTAGGGATAGAGTTAGTTTTAGAATTAGGGTTAGGGTTTTGGTTTATGGTTAGTGTTAACCTTTGTGTTCGGGTAAGAATTATGGTTTGTGTTAGACTAAGGGTTTGGTTTAGGTTTTGTGTTAGGTTAGTGTTAAAATTAGGGTTTTTGTTATGATTAGAAAGAGGGTAAGAGTGAGGCATATGGTTAGGGTTAGGGTTAGTTTTAGGGTTAAAGAAAGGGATTAGGGATATGGTTAGTGCTGGTTTAGGGTTAGGCTTAGGGTTAGGGCTAGTGATAGGGTTAGTGTTGGGGTTAGGGTTAGTGTTAAAATTAGGGTTGGGTTAGTGTTAGTGTTGGATTTAGAGTTAGGTTTAGGGTTAGTGTAAGGGTTAGGATTAGGATTAGTTTCAGGGTTAGTTTTAGGGTTAGCTTTAGTGTTAGTGATAGGGTTAGGGTTAGAGAGAGTGTAATGGTTAGGTATAGGTTTAGGGTTGGGCTAAGTTCAGGGTTAGGGTTAGGGTTACAGTAAGGGTTAGGGTTAGGATTCATTTTAGGGTTAGGGATAGGGTTATGTTTAGGGCTAGATCTAGGGTTAGTGTAAGGGTTTGGATTAGGTTTAGCTTCAGTTTCAGAGTTAGGGTTAGGGTTAGTGTTAGTGTAAGGATTAGTGTTCATGTGAGGTGTAAGGTTTGTGTTAGGGTAAGGGTTAGGGTTATGGTTAGGTTTAGGGTTAGAGTGAGGCTTAAGGTTAGGTTTAGGGTTAGTTTTAGGGTTTCTTTTAGGTTAGGGTTAGTTTTAGGGTAAGGGTTAGGATTAGTGTTAGGGTTAGGTTTAAAGTTTGTTTTATGGTAAGGGTTTGTGTTAGGGTAAGGTTTAGGATTAGTGTTAGGGTTAGGGTTACGGTTTGTTTTGGGTGAGGTTTAGGGGTAGGGTTAGGTTTAGAATTAGGTTCAATGTTATTGTTAGTGTTAGGGTAAGTGTTAGGGATAGTGTTAGGGTTAGGGATAGGATTAGGGTTACTTTTAGGTTTAGGTTTAGAATTAGGTTTAAGGTTAGTGTTATGGTTAGGGTTATGGTTATGGTTAGGTTTAGTGTTAGATTTAGGGTTATGTTTATGGTTAAGGTTAGTTTTGGGGTTAGGGTTAGGGTTAGAATTCTGGTTATGGTAGGGTTAGTTTTAGAATTGGGGTTAGGGTTTGGGTTAGGATTAGTGTTAAGTTTAGTGTTAGAGTAAGAATTATAGTTAGTTTTAGGGTAAGTGTTAGGTTTAAGTTTTGTTTTATGGTTAGAGTTAAAATTAGGGTATTGGTTATGATTAGAAAGAGGGTTAGAGTGAGGCAAGTGTTAGGTTAGGGTTAGTTTTAGAGTTACTGGTAGTTTAAGTATAGTGTTAATGTAAGGGTTAGTGTTAGTGTTAGAGTTAGGGTTAAAGTAAGGGTCAGGGATAGGGTTAGTGTTAGGCTTAGGGTTAGGGTTAGTGATAGGTTTATTGTTGGGGTTATGGTTAGTGTTAGGATTAGGTTTACTGTTAGGGTTTGTTTTAGGTTTAGGGATAGGTTTAGGGTTCAGTGAGGATTAGTGTTATGGTTAGTTATAAGTTTAGGGATGGAGTTAGGGTTAATGTTAGGGTAAAAGTTAGTTTTAGTGTTAGTGTTAGTGTTAGAGTTAGGGTTAGGATTAGCTAAGTGATAGGGCAAGGTTAAGGGTTAGGGTTAGTGTAAGGATTAGTGTTAGGGATAGGATTAGATTTAGTGTTAGTGTTAGGGTTAGGGTTAGGTTTAGTGTTAGGTTTAAGATTCGGGTTAGTGTTACGGTTAGAGTTAGTGTTGTTTAGTGTTAGTGTTACTGTTATGGTTAGGGTTATGTTACATTTAGGGTTAGTGTTAGGGTTAGGGTTAGTTTTAGTGTGTTAGTGTTAGTGTTAGGGTTAATGTAAGTAAAAGTTAGGGTAAGTGTTTGGCTATGTTTAGGGTTATGTTTTGTGTTAGGGATTGTGTTAGGGTTAGGGTTAGTGTTAGGATTAGGTTACATCAGGTTTAGAGTTATAGTTAGGGTTAGGATTAATGTAAGGGTTACTGTTAGGATAGGGTTAGGGTTAGGGTTAAGTTTAGTGTTATGGTTATTGTTAAATTTAGGGTTAGTGTTAGGGTTAGGTTTAGGGTTAGGGTTATGGTTAGTGTTAGTGTTAAATTTAGGATTAGGGTTATGGTTAGTGTTAGGGTTAGGGTTAGGTTTTGTGTTAGGGTTACAGTTAAGATTGTGTTTAGGGTTACGGTTACAGTTAGGATTAGCTTTAGGGTTAGGGTTAGGGTTAGGTTAGCATTAGGGAAGGCTTAAGGTTAGTGTTAGGGTTCTGGTAAGGGTTAGGATTAGGGTTGATGTTAGGGTTAGATATAGGGTTAAGATTATGTTAGGGTTAGGTTTAGGGATGGTGTTAGGGGTAAGGTTAGGGTAAGTGTTAGCTTTAGGTTTATGGTTAGGTTTAAGTTTAGGGTTAGTGTTAGGCTTAGAGTTAGGGTTATACTAAGGTTTAGAGTTAGTGTTAAGATTAGGGTTAGATTCAGGGATAGCTTTAGTTTTAGGGTTAGGTTTAGAGATATTGTTAAGTTTAGGTTTACATTTAGGTTTAGGGTTAGGGTTAAAGTTAGGATTAGTATTAGTGTTAGGGTTAGTTTTAGGGTTAAGTTTAGGGTTTCATTTAGGGTTAAAGTTAGGGTTACAGTAAGGTATGTGTTAGGATTAAGTTTAGGGTTCATGTTTGGGTTAGGGTTAGGGTTACGGTTAGGGTACAATTTAGGGTTAGGTTTATGGTTATAGTTAGAGTTAGTGTTAGCGTTAGTGTTAGGGTCATTGTTATTGTGAGGATTTGGGTTTAGGTGTTTGTAAGATTTAGCATTAGGGTTTGTGTAGGGGTTACAATTAGGGTTATAGTTAGGGTTATGATAAAATTTAGGATTAGGGTTAGAGTTATAGGGTTAGGATAGGCTTAGGGTTAGGGTTAAGATTAGGGTTAGAGATGGTGTTAGGGTTAGGTTTAGGGTTAGGATTAGAATTACGATTAAGATTAGGGTTAGGGTTTGGGTTAAATTACGGTTAGGGTTATGGTTACGGTTCGTGTTAGGGTAAGGGTTACGGTATCTGTTAGTTTTATGTTTATGTTTAGGGTTAGGATTAGGGTTAGGGTTAGGGTTAGGGATAGGTTTAGGGCTACGGTTAGAGTTAGTGTTAGGTTTAGGGTTAGGGGTCGTGTTAGTGTTAGGGTTATGGTTAGGGTTAGGGTTTGTGTTACAGGTAAAGATAGGGTTAAGGTAAGGTTTAGGGTTTGGGTTAAAATTAGAATTAGATTTAGGGTTAGTGTTAGGGCTAGGGTTAGGGGTCGTGTTAGTGTTAGGTTTAGGATTAGGGTTAGGGGTCATGTTAGTGTTAGGGTTAGGGTTATGGTTAGGGTTAATGTTATGGTTAGAGTTAGGAAAAGTGTTAGTGTTAGGGTTAGGGTTAGGGTTCAGGTTAGGTTTCAAATTAGGGTTAGGGTGAGGCTTAGGGTTAGTGTAAGAGTTAGGTTTAGCTTTAGGGTTAGGTTTAGGGTTGGGGTTAGAAATAGGGTTAGGGTTAGTTTGAGCATAGTATTTGGTTTAGGGTTTGTGTTAGGGCTGGGTTAGTGTTATGATGAGGTTTAGTATTAGAGTTAGGTTCAAGTTAGGGGTAGGGTTTGAGTTCATGTTTGGGTTAGGGTTAGGGTTATTGTTAAGTTTAGGGTGAGGGTTAGAGTTAGGGGTAGGTTTAGTGTTAGTGTTAGGTTAGTATTAGGGTTATGGTTAGGGTTATTGTTAGTGTTAGGTTTAGTGTTAGGGTTAGGGTTAGTTAAGGGTTAGGGTTAGTGTTAGTGACAGGGTTACTGTTAGGGTAAGGGTTAGGTTTAGGGTTAGGTTTAGGGTTAGGCTTAGGGTTAGGGTTAGAGTTAGGGTTAGGATTAAGGTTAGTGTTAGGGTTAGGGTTAGGGTTAGTATTAGTGTTTGGGTTAAGTTTAGGTTTAAGATTACTGTTAGGGTTAGGGATAGTTTTAGGGTTAGTATAATGGTTAGTTTTATGTTTAGGGTTAGTGTTAAAATTAGGGTTAGGGTTAGGGTATGGTTAGTGTTAGGGTTGAGTTTAAGGTTTGGGTTGGTGTTAGGGATAAAGTTTGGGTTAGGTTTAGTGTTACATTAGGATTAGGTTTAGAGTTGTGTTAGGGTTAGGGTTATGGTAAGGGTTAGGGTTAGGGTTAGGGTTGGGGATAGGGTTGTGGTTAGGGTGAGGGTTAGGGTTAGGATTAGTGTTAGGGTTAGGGTTAGTGTAAGGGGTTGGGTTAGATTTAGGGTTAGATTTAAGGTTTGTGTTAGGGTTATTATTAGGGTTAGTGTTAGGTTTAGTGTTAGGATTAGGGTTAGGGTTAGATTTGTGTTACGGTTAGGGTTAGGGTTACTGGTTTTGGTAAGGTTTAGGGTAAGTTTTTTGGTTAGGGTTAGGGTTATGGTTAGAGTTAGGGTTAGGGTTAGGGTTAGGGTTACAGTTAGGTTTAGGTATAGGGTTAGTGTTATGTTAAGGTTAGCGTTAGGTTTAGGACTCGTGTTTGGGTATGGGTTAGAATTAGGTTTAGGGTTAGTGTTAGGATTATGTTTAGTGTTAGTGTTTCTTTTAGGGTTAGGATAGGGTGAGGTATAGGGTTAATTTTAGGGTTAGGTTTAGCTTTAGGTTTAGGGTTAGCGTTGGGGTTAGGGTTAGGGTAAGGTTTATGTTAAAGTTAGGATTTGGTTTATGTTTTGTGTTAGTGTTAGGAATAGGGTTAGTGTTATGGTGAAGATTAGTGTTAGGGTTAGGTTCGGTTTAGGGTTAAGTTTAGGGTTCATGTTAAGTTCAGGATTAAGTTTAGTGTTAGCTTTAGGTTTAGGGTGAGGGTTAGAGGTAGGGTTAGGGTTAGTGTTAGTGTTAGTTTAGTGTTATGGTTAGGGTTAGTGTTACTGTAAAGGTTAGGGTTAAAATTTGTTTTAGTGTTAGGATTAGTGTTATAGTTAGGGTTAGGTTAGATTTAGGATTAGGGTTAGGGTTCATGTTAGGGTAAGGGTTAGGGTGAAAGTTATGTTTAGGTTTAGATTTATTGTTAGTGTTAGTGTTAAGGTTTGGGTTAGCATAAGGGTTAGCATTAGTGTTTGGTTTTGGGTTATAGTTAGCTTTAGGGATAGAGTTAGGGTTGGGTTAGGGTTAGTGTTAGGTTTAGGGTTAGAGTTAGGGTTTGGGTTACGATAAGGTTTAGGGTTATTGTTAGGGTTAGGGGTAGGGTTAGGGTCATGTTTAGGTTAGGGTTAAGTTTAGGGTAAGGGTTACAGTTAGAATTAGGTTTAGGTTTAGGGTTGGGGTTAAGGTTAGTCTTAGGTTTATATTTAGCATTAGTGTCAGTGTTAGGGTTAGGGTTAGGTTTAGAGTGAGGGTTAGGGTTGGTTTAGGGTTACAGTTAGAATTAGGTGTAGTCTTAGGTTTAGGGTTAGTGTTAGGGTTAGTGTTAAGGTTAGTGTTAGGTTTAGGCTTAGGTTTAGGGTAAGGGTTCGTGATAGGGTTAGGGTATTGGTAAGGGTTAGTGTTAAGATGTGTGTTAGGGTTAGTGTTAGGTTTAGGTTTAGGGTTAGGGTTAAGGTTAGGTAAGGGTTAGGGTTAGGTTTAGTTGAGGGTTAGGGTTATGGTTTGAATTAAGTTTGTGTTAGGGTTAGGATTATGTTAGGGTTACTTTAGTGTTAGCGTTAGTGTTCATGTTAGGGTTACAGTTAGGGTTAGGTTTAGTGTTAGGTTTCTGGTAAGGTTTAGGGTTATTTTTAGGATTAGAGTTATTGATATGTTTAGGGTTAGGGTTAGGGTTAGTGTTTTATTAGTTTTAGGTTTACGATTAGGGCTAGAGTTAGGGATTTGTTAGAATTGGGTTAGGCATAGGTTTAAAATTAGTGTTTCGGTTAGGGTTAGAGTTAGGTTTATGGTTAGTTTTAGGGTTATTGTTAGGTTAGGTTTGTGTTTAGGGTGAGGTTTAGGTTTAGTTTTAGTGTTAGATTTATGGTTACAGTTAGAGTTAGGATTAGGGTTAGGGTTAGGATTAGTCTAGGTTTAGGGTTAGGGTTAGGAGTAGTGTTAAGGATAAAGTAAGGGTTAGGGTTAGGGTTAGTGTTTGGGTTAGGGTTAGGGTTAGGGTTTGTGTTGGGGTTAGGGTTAGGGTTAGGGGTAGATTTAGAGTTAGGTTTACCGTGAGGTTTAGGGTTAGGTTTCATGTCTGGGTTAGTTTAGGGTTAAGCATAAGGTTAGTGTTTGGTTTAGGGTTAGGGTTTGTGTTAGTGTTAGTATTAGGGTTAGTGTTAAGGTAATGGTTAGGATTAAGATTACGTTTAGGGTTAGTGTTAGGTGTAGGGTTAGGTTTAGGGTTAGGTTTAGAATTAGGGTTATTGTTATGGTTAGAGTTATTTTTAGGGTAATGGTTAGGATTAGGTTTAGGTTTATGTTTAGGGTTAGTCTTAGGTGTAGGGTTAGGTTTAGGGTTAGTTTAAGAGTTAGGTTTAGGGTTAGGGTTAGGGTTAGGTTTAGTGTTATGGTTAGGGTTAGGTTTAGGGTTAGGGTTAGGGTTAGTATTAGCATTAGCGTTAGGTTTTGTTTTGGGTTTAGTATTAAGGTTAATGTTAGGTTTAGTGTTAGGGTTAGGGTTATGGTTACTGTTAGTATTAGGGTTCAGGTAAGGATTAGGGTATTGTTAGGGTAAGGGTTAGTGTTAGGGTTAGGGTTTGAGTCATGTTTATAACTATTTTTACACTTAGGTGTAGGTTTAAAGTTAGTGTTAGGGTTAGTGTTAGGGTTCAGGTTATGGTTTTTGTTAGTGTTAGGGTTAGGGTTAGTTTTAGTATTAGGTTTAGGAGTAGGTTTAAGGTTATTGTTAGGTTTAGGGTAAGGGTTAGGTTTAGGTTTAGGGTTAGTATTAGGGTTAGGGTTAGTGTTAGGTTTAGTGTTAAGGTAAGAGTTAGGGTTAAAGTTAGGGTTAGCATTATTGTTAGGTTTAGAGTTAGAGTTAGGGTTGGGGATAGGGTTGTGGGTAGGATCATGCTTAGGGTTAGGATTAGTGTTAGGGTTAGGGTTAAGGTTAAGGTTTGGGTTAGGGTTAGGGTTATCTTTAGGGTTTGTGTTAGGGTTAGGGTTAGACTTAGTTTTAGGATTAGTGTTAGGATTAGGGTTAGGGTTAGATTTGAGTTAGGGTTAGGGATTAAGTTATAGTGAGGTTTAGGGTAAGTTTTATGGTTAGCATTAGGGTTACGGTTAGAGTTAGAGTTAGGGTTAGGGTTAGGGTTAGTTTTAGGGTTAGGATTAGGGTTAGGTTTAGTGTTATGTTAGGGTTAGGGTTAGGGTTAGGACTAGTGTTTGGGTAAGGGTTACAGTTAGGTTTAGGTTTAGTGTTACGATTATGTTTACTGCTGGTGTTTGGTTTAGGGTTAGTGTTATGGTGAGGTTTAGGGTTAGTGTTAGGGTTATGGTTAGCTTTATGTTTAGGTTTAGGTTTGGGGTTAGGGTTAGAGTAAGGGTTATGTTAAAGTTAGGATTTGATTGAGGTTTTGTGTTAGTTATAGGGTTAGGGTTAGTGATATTTTGAAGGTTAGTGTTAGGGTTAGGGTCGAGTTAGGGTTAGGTTTAGGTTTCGTGTTAAGTTTAGGATTAGGGTTAGTGTTAGCTTTAGGTTTAGGGTGAGGGTCAGAGTTAGGGTTAGGGTTAGTGCTAGTGTTAGGTTTGTGTTATGTTTAGGGTTAGGGTTAGTGTTAAGGTAAAGGTTAGGGTTAGGATTTGTTTTAGTATTAGGGTTAGTGTTATGATTAGTGTTAGGTTAGGGTTAGTGTTAGGGTTAGGGTTCATGTTAGGGTAAGGGTTAAGGTGAAAGATAAGTTTAGGTTTAGATTTACGGTTAGGTTAAGTGTTAAGGTTAGAATTAGGGTAAGGTGTAGCTTTAGTGTTTGGGTTAGGGTTATACTTAGGTTTAGGGATAGAGTTAGGGTTGGGTTAGGGTAGTGTTAGGTTTATGATTATGGTTAGAATGAGGGTTAGAGTTAGGGATTGGGTTAGGATAAGGATTAGTGTTATTGTTAGGGTTAGGGTTAGGGTTATGTTTAGGTAAGGGTTCGGTTTAGGGTTAGGGGTACAGTTAGGATTAGGATTAGGTTTAGGGTTAGGGTTAAGGTTAGTCTTACATTTATGTTTAGCATTAGGGTTTTTGTTAAAGTGAGGGTTAGGCTTAGGGTTAGGTTTAGGGTTATGGTTAGAAATATGGTTAATCTTAGGTTTAGGGTTAGTGTTAGTGTTAGCTTTAAGGTTAGTGTTAGGTTTAAGTTTAGGTTTAGGGTTAGGGTTCGTGATAAGGTTAGGATAGGGGTAAGAGATAGTGTTAAGATTTGGGTTAGGGTTAGTGTTAGGGTTAGTGTTAGGTTTAGGTTTAGGGTTAGGGTTAGGGTTAGGATTAGGTAAGGGTTAGGGTTAGGTTTAGATTAGGGTTAAGGTTATGGTTTAATTACACTTTGTGTTAGGGTTAGGGTTACAGATATGGTTAGTGTTAGGGTTATTGTTAGGTTTCGTGTTAGGTTTTTGATAAGGTTTAGGGTTAGTTTTAGGTTTAGAGTTAGTGATATTTTTAGGTTTAGTGTTAGAGTTAGTGTTTGGTTAGTCTTAGGTTAAGGATTAGGGCTAGGGTGAGGGATATGTTAGAAATAGTGTTAGGCTTAGGTTTAAAATTAGTGTTTAGGTTAGGGTTAGAGTTAGGTTGATGGTTAGTTTAAGGTTATTTTAGGTTAGGGTTATGATTAGGGTGAGGTTTAGAGTTAGTTTTAATGTTAGAATTATAGTTAGCTTTAGAGTAAAAATTAGGGTTAGGCTTAGGGTTATTGTAGGTTTAGGGTTAGGGTTAGGTTATGTGTTAGGGTTAAAGTAAAGGCTAGTGTTAGGGTTAGTGTTTGGGTTAGGGTTAGGGTAGGGTTTGTGTTAGGGTTAGGGTTAGGATTAGGTTTAAGTTTAGAGTTACAGTAAAGTTTAGGGTTAGGTTTGAGGTGTGGGTTAGTTTAGGGTTAGGGTTAGGGTTAGTATTATGTTTAGGGTTAGGGTTTGTGTTAGTGTTAGTGTTAGGGTTAGTGTTAAGGTAACGGTTATGATTAGGTTTTGGGTTAGGGTTAGTGTTAGGTGTAAGGTTAGGTTTAGTGTTAGACATAGGGTTAGGTGTAGGGTTAGGTCTAGTGTTAGACATAGGGTTAGGTGTAGGGTTAGGGTTAGGATTAGTGTTATGGTTAGGATAGGCTTAGTGTTAGGGTTAGGGTTAGGTTTTGTGTTTGGGTTAGTGTTAGGGATAGTGTTAGGTTTAGTGTTAGGTTTAGGTTTATTTTTAGTTTTAGGGTTAGGGTTAGGGTTAGTTTCAGTATTAGGATTCAGGTTAGGATTAGGGTTCTTCTTAGTGTTAGGGTTAGTGTTAGCGTTAGGTTTTTGGTTATGTTTATGGCAAGTTTTACAGTTAGGTGTAGGTTTAATGTTAGTGTTAGGGTTCAGTTTATGGTTTTTGTTAGGGATAGGGTTTGTGTTAGGTTTAGGATAAGTTTTAGTATTAGGGTTCGGGTTAGGTTTATGTTTATTGTTAGGTTTAGGGTAATGGTTAGGGTTAGGTTAGGGTTAGTTTTAGGGTTAGGGTTAGTGTTAGGGTTAGTGTTAGGGTAAGTGTTAGGGTTTATGTTAGGGTTACCATTATTGTTAGGTTTAGGTTTAGGGTTAGGGTTAGGTTTGGGTTTAGTGTTTTTATTAGGGTTTGTGTTAGTTTTAGTGTTAGAATTAGGTTTAGGGTTAGGTTTAATATTATTGTTAGGGTCAGGGTTAGATTTAGGGTTAGTGTAGGGTTAGAGTTCATGTTATGATTAGTGTTAGTGTTAGGGTTAGGTTTAGGGTTAGTGTTAGGGTTATGTTTAGGTTTAAGAATAGTGTTAGGTTTTAGGGGCAAGTTTAGGATTAGTGTTAGGGGAAGGTTTAGTGTTAGTGTTAGGGTTGGGGTTAGAGTTAGTGTTAGTGATAGGCTGAGGGTTAGGGTTAGGGTTAAGGTTAGGATTAGGGTTCGTGTTAGTGTTAGGGTTAGGGTTAGGATTGGGCTAGGTTTAGTGTTAGGGTAAGTGTTAGGTGTAGTTTCACGTTTATGTTTAGTGTTAGGGTTAGGGTTAGTATTAGGATTAGTTTTAGAATTAGGTGTCGGTTTAAGGTTAGTTTAGGGTTAGTGTTTCCGTTCAGGTAATGGTTTGTGTTAGGGTTAATGGTTATGGTCAGGGTTACGGATTGTGTTATAGATAGGGTTAGAGTTAGGGTTATGGTTAGGGTTACAGTTAAGATTGGGGTTAGTTAGGGTTACTATTAGTGTGACAGTTTGTATTAGGGTTAGTATTAGGTTTAGAATTAAGGTAGGGTGAGGCTTTTTGATAGGGTTATGGTTGGGGTTAGGTTTAGTGTTAATGTTAGGGTTAGTGTCACTGTTTGTGTTAGAAATAGGATTAGGTTTGGGGGTTATGGCTATGGTTAGGATTAGGTTTAGGTTACTGTTAGGTTTATGGTGTGGGTTACAGTTTACTTTAGGGTTCGAGTTACGCTTAGTTTTAGGGCTACGGTTATTTTTAGGGTTAGGAAGAGGTTTACAGTTAGGATTAGGGTTATTGTTAGGTTTAATGTTAGGTTTAGTGTTAGGGTTCTATTTATCATTAGGGTTTGGTTTAGTGTTAGTCCTAGGGTTAGGGTTACGGCTATTGGTTGGGTAGGATTAGGGTTAGGTTTAGGGTTTAGGTTAGTGTTAGGTTTAGGGTTAGGGTTGGGTTAGGGTTAGGTTTAGTGTTAGGGTTAGAGTTTTGTTTCGGGTTAGGGTTAGGGTTAGTTTTAGTGTTTAGCTTTAGAATTACGATTAGGATTAGGGTTAGAGTCAAGTTTAGGGTTAGGTTTAGGGTTAGTTTTAGGGTTACTTGTAGTGTTAGGATTAGTTTAGGGTAAGGGTTTTGGTTAGGGTTAGAGTTAGTGTTAAGGTTAATGAGAGGGTTATGTTTGGGGTTAGGGTTAGTGTTAGGGGTATGGTTAGGTTTGCGGTTACGTTTGAGTTTAGGGTTAGGGTTAGGTAAGGTTTAGGGTTAATGTTAGTTTTTGTGTTAGTGTTAAGGTTAGGGTTGCGGTTAGTGTTAGGGTTAGGGTTAGGGTTAGGATTTGTGTTAGGAGTAGTGTTACTGTAATCATTAGGGTTACTGTTACCATTGGGGTTTGGGTTAGCATTAGTGTTTGTTTTAGGGTTTGTGTTAGAGTTAGAGTAAGGGATAGTGTTAGATTTAGGGTTAGGGTTAGTGTTAAGGTTAGGTTTAGGGTTAGGGTTAGCTTTAATGTAAGAGTTAGGGTGAGGTTTCGTGTTAGGGTTAGCGTTAGGGTTGGGGTTAGGGTTATTGTTAGATTTAGGTTTAGGGTTAGTGTTAGGTTTAGGGTTAGGGTTACGTAAGGGTTAGGATTAGGGTTATGTTAGGGTCAGGGTTATGGTTTAGGTTAGGTTTTGTGTTAGGTTAGGGTTAGATTTAGAGTTAGTTTTGAGATTAGGGTTAATATTAGGGTTAGGGTTAGGTTTAAGATTATCATGAGGGTTAGGGTTAGTGTTAGGGTTAGGGTTAGTGTTTGGTTTAGGGTTAGGGAACATGTTATGGTTAGTGTTAGGGTTATTGTTAGGGTTAGAGTTAGTGTTAGTGTTAGGGTTAGGGTTAGGAATAGTGTTAGATTTAGGGGCAAGTTTAGGGTTAATATAAGGGTTAGGGTTAGTGTTAGTGTTAGGGTTAGGGTTCATGTTATGGTTAGTTTTAGGGTTAGGGTTAGACTTAGGGTTAGTGTTAGTGATAGGGTTAGGGTTAGGGTTAATGTTTGAGTTAGGGTTAGTGTTCGGTTTAGGGTTAGGGTTAGGTTGCAGATTAGAGTTAGGTTTAGTATTAGGGTAAGTGTTAGGGTTAGGGTTATGTTTAGGGTTAATGTTAGGATTAGGGTTAGGGTTAGCCTTAGTGATAGGGTTAGGTTTGGGGTTAGATTTAGTGTTAGGGTTGGGGATGGGGTGAGTGTCACTGTTCGTTTTAGAGACAGGGTTAGGGTTAGGGTTAGGGCTATGGTTACATTTAGGGTTAGGTTAGGTTAAGGGTTATGAGGTGGGTTACGGTTTATGTTAGTGTTAGGATTAGGCTTAGGTTTAGTGCTACGGTTAGGGTTAGGTTAGGGATAGGTTTATGGTTAGGGTAAGGGTTAGTGTTAGATTTAGTGTTATGTTTATTGTTAGGATTATGTTTATGGTTAGTTTTAGGTTTGGTGTTAGGGCTGTGGTTAGGTTTAGGGTTAGTATTAGGGTAAAGGTTAGAGTTAGGTTTAGTGGTTGGGTTAGTGTTAGGTTTAGGGTTACAGTTGGGGTTAGGTTAGGTTTAGTGTTTGGTTTAGAGATAGTTTTCGGTTTAGGGTTAGGGATAGTTTTAGTACTAGGGTTAATTTTAGGAATAGGGTTAGAGTTAGGTTTAGTGTTAGGGTTAGGATTATGTTTTGTGTTAGGGTTAGTGTTATTGATAGGTTTTGTGTTAAGGGTTTGGTTTTGAGTTACAGTTAGAATTAGGATTAGAGTTAGGTTTAGTGTTAGGTTTAGGGTTAGTTTTAGGGTTACGAGTAGGGTTATTGTTAGTTTTAGGGTTAGGGTTTTAGTTAGGGTTAGGGTTTGGGTTAGGTTATGTTTAGGGTTAGTGTTAGGGTTAGGGATAATGAGAGGGTTATGTTTGGCTTTAGCGTTAGTGTTAGTGTAAGTGTTAGGGTTACTCTTACGGTTTGGTTTAGGTTTAGGGTTAGGTAAGGGTTAGGGTTAAAGTTAGGGTTAGTGTTAGGGTTAAGGTTAGGGTTGAGTTTAGTTTTAGGGTCAGGGTTAGGTTTAGGTTTAGGGTTACTCTTAGGGTTAGGGTTAGATTTAGGGTTAGTGTTAAGATTAGGTTTAGAATTTGTGTTATGGTTATGGTTAGGGGTAGTGTAATCATTAGGATTATGGTTATGATTAGGGTTAGTGTTAGTATTGGTGTTAGTTTTAGGTTTTGTGTTAGAGTTATTGTTAGAAATAGTGTTAGGGTTAGGGTTAGAGTTAATGTTAGGGTTAGGGTTAGCTTTAGTGTTAGTGTTAGGGTGAGGTTTTGTGTTAGGATTTTGTTTAGGGTTGCGATTAGGGTTAGTGTTCGTTTTAGGGTTAGGGTTAGTGTTATGTTTAGTGTTAGGGTTAGGTAAGGGTTAGGGTTCTGGTTATGTGTTGGTAAGGGTTGTGGTTTAGGTTAGGGTTTGTATTAAGTTTTAAGGTGCTAAGATTGGGGCTATTGTTAGTGTTAGGGTTAAGCCTAGGGTTAGGGTTAGGGTTATAATTAAGGCTATGTTTAGGGCTAAGATAAGGACTAGGGTTTGTGATGTGGTTAGCCTAGGATTATGGCTAGGGCTAAAGTCAGGTCAAGGGTTATGGTTAGTAATAGTTTTAAGGTTAGGTTTATGGCTAAGTCTAGTGTAAGGGTTAGGTATAGGGTAATAATCAGGTTTAAAGCTAGGGAAATTATTAATGTCAGAGTTAGTGTTGGGCTTTGGTTTAGGTTTGAGTTTAGGGTGAGGGCTCAAATTAGCATTAGGGTTAGCATTAGGGTAATGATAAGGTTAGGTTTAGGGTTCAGGTTAGGTTTAGGGTAATGGACAGTTTGGGGGATAGTGATAGGGTTAGGGTTAGGCCTAGGGTTATATTAGCATAAGGGTAATGTTTAGGGTAATGGATATAGTTAAAGTTAAGGTTATAGCTAGGGTTATGGTTAGGATTAGGTCTAGAGTTAGGGTTAGGGTGAAGGTTAGAACTATGGTTAGGTTTAGGGTTATGTTTAGACTAATGGTTAGGCTCTGAGCTAATGTTAGGGCTAGGCTGGGTGTTAGCTTCAGGGTTAGTTCTAGGGATAGGATTACCATAGGTTTTGGATTAAGGTTAGGGTTAGAGGTAGACCTAGGATTAGTGATAGGGTCAGTACAAGGGTCAGGGTTAGGGTTAGAATTTTGTATAGGGTTAGAGCTAGAATGAGAGCTAGGGTTAGGGCTATGTATAGAGTTAGGGTTTTGGTTAGCCTAAAGATTAGGGATAGGTCTAGGGTTACCCTTAGGTTTAGGGTTTTGCTTAGGGTAAGGGATTGGTTTAGAGCAAGGTTTAGGGCTATGGGTAATGTTAGAGTTAGCGTTAAATATAGGTTTAGGGTTAGGAATAGGATTAGGGCCAAGGCTAATGTAAGAACTAGGGTTAAAATTAGGTTAGTTTTAGTGTTATGGTTAGGTTTAATGTTATGGTTAGGTTTAAGTTTAGGGTGATATTTATAGCTACAGTTTGTGTTAGGATGAGTCAGGTCAGGGTTCGTTTTAAGGTTATGGATAGGACTCGATTTTTTTTTTTTTTTTTGGTGGTACGGGGGATTGAACCCAGGGCCTATGTGCATGCAAGGCAGGCACTCTACCAATTGAGCCATATCCCCATCCCCTCGAATAATTGTTAGGGCTATTCTTATCATTTGGTTTAAGGTGAGGGCGGTGTTTAGAGATTGGTTGAGTGTTAAGATTTGAATCAGGGTCAGTGTGAGTTTTAAAGTTAGTGTTAGAACTCGATTTAGTACTAGGGATAGGTCTAGTTTTAGTGTTAGGGTTTGGTTTAAGTTAATGTTTAGGGTTAGGGCTATTGCTTGGTTTTGGTTTACTCCTAGGGTTAGGTTTAGAGATAGTGTAAGTGTTAAGCTTAGGCTTAGGGTTAGGGTTAGATTTGGAGTTAGGGTTATATCTAGGGTTAGGGCTGGGACTAAGGATCGGGCAAGGGTTAGGGATAGGGATAGGGTTATTGTAAAGGATAGGGTTAGAACTAGGGATAGGTGTAGGGTGAGAGTTAGAGTGAGTCCTAGAGCTAAGGTTAGTGTTAGGGTTAGAGATAGGGCTAAATTAGTGCTAGGATTAGGGCTAGGTTTATTGTTTGGCTTAAGTCTAAAGTTAGGGTTAGGGTTAGGGTTAAGCTTAGGGTAAGAGATGGCATTATAGCTAGGTAAAGAGTTAGGGTGAGGGTTACAATTTGGGCTAGTTGTAGGGTTAGGTTAGGGTTATAATTAAACTAGGTTTAGGGCTAGGATGAGGGCTAGGGTTTGTTTTATGTTTCAGACTAGGATTAGGGCTAGGGCTAATTTCAGGTCCAGAATTGTGATTAAAATTAGTTTTAGGGTTAGGATTATGGCTAAGTCTAGGGTAAGTGTTAGGTGTAGGTTTATGTTCAAGTTTAGAGGTAGGGGTTTTATTAGGGTCAAGGTCAGTGTTAGGGATTGGGATTGGTTACGGTTTAAAGTTATGACTTGAATTAGTGTTAGTGTTAGGGTTAGGGTAATTATAGGTTTAGGTTTATGTTCAAGTTAGGTTCAGGGTAATAGATTGGGTTAAGATAAGGGATAGGTTTAGGTTCATGCCGACAGTTAGCATTAGGGTATGGTTTTGGTTATGGTAATGGATAGAGTTAGAGATAGGTTAAGGGCTAGGTTTATGGTTATGGATAGGTCTAGGGTCAAAGCTAGGATTAGGGCTAGGTTTTTGGTTAAGTTAGGGACAGGGTTAGGGTTAGGGCTAATATAAGTACTAGGGTGATTTTTAGGGCTAGTTTTAGGGTTTTAGGGCTAGAGTTAGTGTTAGGGTTAGGTTTAGGTGTAGGATGATGTTTAGAGTTAGCACTGTTAGGGTCAGTGTCAGGTTAAGGATTAGTTTAATGGTTCAGCTTACAACTCATATTAGGACTAGGGTTAGGGCCTGGTTTAAGGTTATGGTTTTGTTTAGGTTAAGGGTTAGGGTTATAGCTCTTGCTAGGTTCTGTTTTAGGGCTAGGGCTAGGTTAGGGCTAGTTTTAGGATTAGTGTTATGATTTCGGCAAGTGTTAGGGTTTGGTTTAGTATTTGGGTAAGGGCTCGATTTATAGTTAGGTTTGTCTAAAGTTAGTGCTAGGGCAAAGGGTAGGGCAAGGTTTAGGGCTAGGGTTATGGCTAGGGTTAGGGTTACGGTAAGGGATAGGGTTAGAATAAGTGAAAGGTCTAATGTGAGAGTTAGAGTTAGTCTTAGGTCTAGGGTTAGGGATAGGGCTAAATTAGGGCTAAGATTAGGGCTGGGGTTAGTGTCAGGGTTAGGTCTAAAGTTTGGGTTAGGATTGTAATTAAGGCTATGTTTAGTGCTAGGATAAGGGCTAGGGTTTTTGTTAGGGTTAGGGCTAGATTTATGGCTAGGGCTAATGTCAGGTCTAGGGTTACAGTTAGGGATAGTTTTAGGGAAATGTTTATGGCTAGGTCTATTGTAAAGGTTAGGTAAAAGGTAAGAGTCAGATTTAGAGCTAGGGGAATTATTAGGGCCAGGGTCCGTGTTAGGGCTTTGTTTATGCTTGAGTTTAGGGTTACGGCTCGAATAAGAGTTAGGGTTAGGGTTAGTGTAAAGATAGGGTTAGGTTTAGGGTTCAGGTTAGGTTTAGGGTAATTTATAATTTTGGGGATAATGATAGGGTTATTTTAATCCTAATGTTAGCATTAGATTAAGGGTTATGTTTAGGGTAATGGATACAGTTAGAGTTAAGGTTAGGGCTAGGGTTATAGTTAGGATTAGGTCTTGGGTTAGGGTTAGGGTGAAGGTTAGGTTTAAGGCTAGGTTTGTGGCTCGGTTGAGGGTTTGGGTTAGGGCTAGGACTAGGATTAAGTCTAGGGCTAACCTGTCAGGTCTAGCATTATAGTTAAGGGTAGTTGTAGGGTTTAGTTATGAATAGGTCTACTGTAAGGGTTAGGTTTAGGGTAAAGGTCAGGTTTAGAGCTAGGTGTTTTATTACAGTCAGGGTCAGGATTCGGGATTGGTTTGGTTAAGGTTTAGGGTTAAGGCTCAAAATTAGCATTAGATTTAGAGTAACAGATATGTTTAGGTTTAGGGTTCAGGTTAAGTTTAGGGTTTTGAATAGCCTTAGGGATAGCTATACAGTTAGGTTTAGTCCTATTGTTAGCATTTGGGTTAGGCTTCAGTTTAGGGTAAAAGATAGGATTATAGCTAGGGTTAGGGCTACGTTTATGGTTAGGATTAGGGCTAGTGTTAGGGTTAGGGTTAGTGTTATGGTTAGGCCTAGGGTTAAGGTTAGGTTTAGGATAAGTTTTATGGTTGGAGGTAGATTTAGGGCTAGGGCGAGGGTTAGGGTTAGAGCAGGTCTAGGGTAAATATTAGGGTTAGGGCTACATTTAGCATTAGGTTTAGGCTTAGAGTTATTGTAATGGATAGAGGTATAGCTAGGGTTTAACCCATGGTTACAGTTAAAACTAGGGTTAAATTTAGGGTTAGGGATAGGGCTATGTTAATGTTTAGGGTTAGGTTTAGGGCTCAGTTTAGAGGTAGTGTTAGGGTTAGAGTTACTTTATTCAAATCTTTGATACAATCCATGATTCTTCTTTAACTAACCTTACTCTGTTTCCCACGTTTAGGCCTTTTGGTTCAATGTTTTCTTGTCCTGAACAGTTAATATTTTCATTTTGAACTATACAGGTAAATGTAAATGAACCTGGAAATCAAACAGAATTTATGCTACCTGCTTGAAACTGCACTCACACCCTCAATTCTTTGTGGGGACACTCTGGTATGTTCCTTGTGAGTGTAGGCCTAAGCTTAAGCATGCAAAAACAACTTTATCTGAGAGCCCTTTAGGAGAAAGCAGGGAATATGCATGCACTGAAATTACTCCCATAATTATTTTGTAAGATTTGTTTGATACTGAGTAGCATTCATTATTTAGCTTGCCCCACAAAGCTCTCCAAGTGTGGGACTTCTAGGATCAATGGTTCTCTAACCAGGTTAGGGTTAGCGTTAGGTTTAGGGCTAGGGCTAGTTTTAGATGTAGTGTTAGGGTGAGAGTAAGTTTTGTACAAATTTCTTTGATACTTGGAAGGAGTCATCTTTTACCTAGGCTTAATATGCTCCTCAGGTTTGGGCCTTCTCATTTCAATGGTTTGCTAACAGGGACACTCTGTACTTTAAGGTTTCACTTCATATTGACCTATAGAGTTAAATGAAAATGGAGGTTGAAATCAAACCTGGTTGGTGCTAGCTGCTTGAAACTTCAAACACCAAATCATTTCTCTATGGGAACTCTCTGGGTTGTTCCTTGTGAAAGTAGCCCTAAGATGAAGATGACAAAAACAACTTTATCTGAGAGCCCTTTAGCAGAAAACAGAGAAATATGAATGAACTGAAATACCACCTCAATTATTTGGTCATATTTCTTTGATACTGCATAGGATTCATCTGATAGCTTAGCCCACTAGGATCCCCAAGTTTGGGAATTCTAGGATCAACGGTTTTTCAAACTGGTTAGTGTTTGTGTTAAGAATAGTGTTAGGGCTAGTGTTAGATCTAGTATTAGGGTTAGAGTTAGTTTTGTCCAAATTTATTTGATACTGGGCAGGATTCATTTTTCTCCTATCCTTACTATACTCAACATGTTTGGGTCTCCTAGGTTCAATGGTTCACTTTAAGGAATAGTTTGTATTTTAAAGTTTCAGTTCATTTTGTCCTATACAAGTAAATGGAAATGGAGCTGGAAATCAAACAGCATTGGTGTTAACTACTAGAAACTTCACACTCCATCAATTCTCTCTGAGCATACTCTGGTTTGTTCTTGTGACAGTAGGCCTAAGATGTAGCATTTAAAAACAACTTTCTTCAAGAGTCCTTTAGGAGATAACAGGGAAATATGCATGTACTGATATACTCTATGAACTTTTTGGACAGATTTCTTTGATACTGTGCAGCATTCATCCCTTAGCTTTCCCCACTAGGCTGTCCAAGTTTGGTAATTCTACGGTCAAAGGTTTCATACAAAAGTTAGGGTTAGGGGAAGAGCTAGGGTTAGAGCTAGTGTTAGGTTTAGAGTTAGTTTTATTCAAAATTCTTTGATACTTGGAAGGATTTATCTCTTAGCTAGATTTACTCTGTGCCCCAGGTTTAGGCCTTCTCCATTCACAGTTTTGCTGTCAGCAGCATTTTGTATTTTAAGATTTCACTTCATTTTGACCTATTTGGGAAAGTTAATGGAGTTGAAAACGAAACAGCTTTTGTGTTAGCTGCTTGAAACTACACACACTCCCTCAGTTCTCTCTAGGGACCCTGGTATGTTCCTTGCAAAAGTAGGCCTATGCTTAAGCATGCAAAAACAACTTAATCTGAGAGGCCTTTAGGAGAAAACAGGAAAATATGCATGTACTGAAATACCTTCCATAATTATTTTGTCAGATTCTTTTGATGTTGTGTAGGATGCATCACTTAGCTTGCCCCACAAGGCTCCCCAAGGGTGGGAATTCTAGGATCAATGGTTCTCTAATCAGGTTAGGGTTAATGTTAGGTTTAGGGTTACAGCTAGGTCTAGGGTTAGAGGTAATGGTAGGGTGAGAGTTAGTTTTGTTCAAATTTCTTTGATACTGGGAAGGAGTCATCTTTTATCTAGCCTTAGTATGCTCCCAAGGTATGTTCTTCACAATTCAATGATTCACTATAATGCACACATTGTATTTTAAGGTTTCACTTCATTTTGTCACCTATGACTAAATGGAAATGGATATGGAAATCAAACAGTCAGCCCTTACCCCAAACCTAACAGTAAAGCTGACCATAAAATAGCACTAATCCTAGGCCTAAGCCTAATACTAATCCTAGACCTATTCCTAGCCCTAATTTAGCCCTAACTCTAACCCAAACTCTAGCCCTTAGACTAACTCAAACTCTTGTCATAGCCCTATTCCTACTTCTCACCCATCATTTACCATAACCAAAACACTAGCACTAATTGTAGCTCTAACACTAGCCATAGCCCTAACCCTAGAATTAACCATAACCTTAAATGTACTCCTAAGCCTAAACTCACCATATCAGTATCAATAACACTAACACTAATTATAAAACTACCCTTAACTTTAGCTTTAGTCCTAAGACAAAACCGAGCCATAGGACTAACCCTAAACCATTACCTAAACCAAATCCTAACCCTACATCTAGCCCTAAGCCTACCCCTAATTTGAGTCCTATCCCTAACCATGAAACGAACCTTGACCCTGACTCTGACCCTAAAACTAACCCTAGTTAAAAACATCTCCCAAAACCTAAACCTAATCCTAAAACTAGACTCAGTCCTAAATGTAACCCTAAAACTAGCCCTAATTGTAACCTTAGTTCTTACATTACTGTATCCCGAAGAAGAGCCTAATGTAACCCAAAACATAGACCTAATCCAAGACCCAAACCTAGGTTTAACCCTAACTCAAAACCTAAACCTAGCCCTAACCCTTACCCTAAACCTAACCCTAAATTTAATCCTTGCACTAAACCTAAACCTAACCCTATCCCTATCCCTGAGTCTAACCATAAACCTAGCCCTAACACTAGCTCTACCCCTATCCAAAACCAAAACCCTAACCAAAACCCTAATGCTAATCCACAGACTGACCCTAGCACTATCATTAAACTTCACCTATCCATTAACCTAAACCTAACCTGAACGCTAAGCCTAAAAATATCCATAGCCTAACTGTAACCTTAACCTTAATGCTAATTCAAGCCCTAATACTAACACTAAACCTAACCATAACCATAAACCTAACCCTGACACTAACGCTAATCCTAACAATAACCCTAAAAGTAACTCTAAACCTAACCCGAATGCTAACCCTACCACTAACCCAAAACCTAAACCTAACGTTAAAACTAACACTAACCCTATCCCTATCCCTAAACCTAACACTAACACTAACCCTAACCATAACCATTTCCTAACCTTAACACTAACCCTAACAAAAACTTTAACCCTAACCCTAACCCAAACACTAAGGCTAAACCAAAGACTAACCCTAAACCCAACCCTAATGCTAACCCTAACATTAACCCTAACTCGAATCCAACCCTAAAACTAACCCTAAGCCTAACCCAAAATCTAACACAAACCTAACAGTAACATTAACCCTAACACTAACCATAACTCTAACGCTAACCCTAAAGCTAATCCTAATCATAATCCCAATGCTAAAACTAGTCACAACCCTGACATAAACCCTAATACTAAATATAACACTAAACCTAACACTAACCCTAACCCTAAACCTAACCCTATCACTAACCCTAACCCTAACATTAACCCTTCCCTTAACCTATCCCTAACCGTAACACTTACCCTAAATATAACCCTAACCCTATCACTAACACTAATCCTTATTCTAACCCTAAGACAAGCCTAACCATAACCCTATCACATACCCTAACATTAACTGTAACACCAAACCTAACACTAACCCTAACCTTCACCCCAACCATAACCCTATAACCCTAATACTATACCTTACACTAACCTGAACCCTAACCCTAACTCTAACACTAACTCTAATCCTAAACCTAACATTAACTATAACACTAACCCTAACATTAACCCTAATCCTTACCATAACCCTAACCCTAAAACTAATCCTAAGGCTAAACCTAATTTAACCCTAAACCTAACAATAACCCTCACCCTAACTCTAACCCTAAACCAAACACTAACCATAACACTAACCCTCACATTAAACGTAAAACTAAGTATAACCCAAACACTAATGCTAAACCTTACCCTAACCCTAACATTACCTCTAACCCTAATCCTAACCCTAAACCTAAACCTAACAGAAACACTAACCCTAACACTAACATGAACCGTAATTGTAACCCTAATCCTAACCTAACCCTAACCTTAACACTAACACTAATCCTATCCATAACACTAATTCTAACCCATAAACTAATCCTAATCTTAACCCTATCCCTAACCTAACTCTAACCATAACACTGAACCTACCACTAACCCTAATTTTACCTGTAACCCTAAAACTAACCCTAACTCTAACACTAATCCTAACCATAACACTAAACCTTACACTAACCCTAACACAAAACCTGACCTTAACCCTAACCCTAACCCTTACCTAAACCTAACCATAAACCTAACCCTAACACTAAACCTAACACTAACCCTAACACTAACCATAACCCCAACCCTAACTCTATAACTTACACTAAGTCTAACCATAACCCTACACCTAAACTAACTGTAATACTAATCCTAAGCCTAATTTTAACACTTACTCTAACCCTAGT
This sequence comes from Marmota marmota marmota, assembly GCF_001458135.2. NCBI lineage: Eukaryota > Metazoa > Chordata > Mammalia > Rodentia > Sciuridae > Marmota > Marmota marmota. The sequence goes on along the minus strand of NW_026005800.1, from coordinate 475,575 downwards.
CCTAACAGCAACCCTAACTGTAAACCTAACCCTAACACAAAACATTACCCAACACTTACACTAACCCTAACACTTACACTAACACTAATCCTAAACCTACATGTAACTCTAAAATGAACCCTAACCCTAACCCTAATTCTAACCCTAACCCTTACACTAACACTAACCCTAATTCTAAACCTAATCATAAAACTAACCCTAACCCTAGCTATAACCTAAACACGAAACCTAACCCTAAAGCTATCCATAACCTTTTCATTATCCCTAACCCTAATCCTAACCCTAACACTAACTCTAACCATTAATCTAACCCTAACCCTAACACGATCCCTAACTCTAAACTTACCACTAAACGTAACACTAATCCAAACCATAACCCTAACCCTAACACTAACCCTAAACCTATCCCTAACTCTAACACTAACAATAACCCTAAACCTAACCCTAACCCTAACCCTAACACTAACCCTAAACTTAATCCTAACCCAAATCCTAACACTAACACTAACTCTAACCCTAATCCTAACCCAAACCATAACGCTTACCCTAACCTAACCCAAACCCTAACCCTTACTTAACACTAACCATAACCCAAATAATAAACCTAACCCTAAACCTTAACCTAATACTACCCGTAAACCAAATCAAAAACCTAACCTAACCCTAACCACAACACTAAAACTAACCGTAACCCTAATTCTATCCTTAACACTTATCCTATACCTAATGCTAACCCTAACCCTAAAACAAACCCTAAACCTAACCCTAAAAATAACCCTAACATTAAACACCAACCTTGTTTGATTTTAAGCTCCATGTCCATTTACCCATGTAGGTCAAAATGAAGTGAATCCATAAAACACGAATTGTTCCTGTCAGCAAAGAATTGAAATGAGAAGGCTGAAACCTGGGAAGCATAGTAAGTCTAGGTAAAAATGTATCATGTCCAGTATCAAATAAATTTGAACAAGACAAACTCTAACCCTAACACTAGACCTAACTCTAACCTAACCTGTTTAGAGAACCTTTGATCATAGAAGTATCAAAATTGAGGAGCCTAGTTGGGCAAGCTAACAGATGAATCCTTCTCAGTATCAAAAAATCTGACCAAATAATTGGGGGACGTTGTTCAGTGCATGCATATTTTCCTGTTGTCTCCTAAAATGCTCTCGCATAGTGTTGTTTTTGCATGTTTCATCTTTGGGATACTTTCACAAGAATAAAACCAGAGTGTACTCACAGAGAACTAATTGAGAGTGTGAAGTTTCAAGCAGCTAGCGAAAACCCTGTTTGATTTCCAGCTCCATTTCCATTTACCCATATAGGTCAAANTATCAAATGAATTTGAACAAAACTCACTCTAACCCTAACACTAGATCTAACCCAACCCTAAATTAATTCTGACCTGTTTAGAGTACCTACGATCAAAGAAGTCTCAAAATTGGGGAGACTAGCTGCACAATATAACAGATAAATCTTATGCAGTATCAAGAAATTTGATTAAAAGTTTGTGGAGGTATTTCAGTACATTCATATTTCTCTGTTTTTTTTTCTTAAAGTGCCCATGGATAAATTGTTTTTCATGCTTAAGCTTAAGGTACATTCACAAGGAACAACCAGAGAGTGCCCACAGAGAGCTGGTTGAGTGTGTGAAGTTTCAAGCTGCTAGTACTCTCTTTGATTTCCAGCTCCATTTCCATTCACGTCTATAGGCCTTAATAAAGTGAAACCTAAAAATTCAAACTGTTCCTGACAGTGAACTGGCAAACCTTGAAAACCAAAATTTTGGGATCCTACTAAGACTAGGAAAATGATGAATCCTGTAAAATATCAAAGTAATCCATGCAAAAAATAATTGAAGCTTGCTCCTAAAATGCTCACACACAAAGCTGTTTCTTTGTAATTCAGCTTTTGGCTACTACCACAAGAAAAAAAATGAGAGAATGTGCTCTGAGAACTGATTGAGTGTGTGAAGTTTCAAGCAGCTAGCAAAAACACTATTTGAGTCCAGCTCCATTTCCATTCACCCCTATAGGGGAAAATGAAGTGAAAGATGAAAATTAAAACTGCTCCTGAGAGAAACCCTTTTACTAGGAGGCCCAAACATGGGGAGCATACTAAGAATAGGAAAAAATATAAATCCTGCCCAGTATCCAAAAGTTTCAAAAAAACTAACTCTAACTCTAACACTAGTTCTAACCCTAACTCTAACCATAACACTAAGCCTAACCTGTTAAGAGAACCTTTGGTCATAAAAGGTTTAAACTTGGGGAGAATAGTGGGGCAAGCTTAAATAATGAATCCTGCACAGTATCAAAGAAATCTGACCAAATAATTGGGGGAGGTATTTCAGTACATGCATTTTGCCCTGTTTTCTCCTAAATTTCTCTTTGATAAACTTGTTTTGAATGCTTCAGCTTATTGCTACTTTTACAAGGAAGAAACCAGACAGTGCCCACAGACAACTGATTGAGTATGTGAAGTTTCAACCAGCTAGCACTAACCCTCTGATTTCCAGCTACATTCTCATTTACCCATATAGGTCAAAATGAAGTGAGACATTAAAAACAAACTATTCCCAACAGCGAACCATTGAACCAAGAAAGCCAAAAACTGGGGCTCATAGTAAGGCTAGGTAAAAGATAAATCTTCCCAGTATCAAAGAAATTTTAACAAAATAAACTCCAACCCTAACACTAGCTATAAAGCTAGCCCTAACCCTAACCATAACACTAATGCTTACTTGTTTAGAGAACCATTGATCCTAGAAGTGCCAACCTTGGGGAGCCTAGTGGAGCAAGATAAAAAGATGAATACTTTGTAGTATCAAATAAATCTGATTAAATTATTGGGAGACGTATTTCAGTACATACATATTTCTCTGTTTTCTCCTTAAGTTTCTTAGATACAGTTTCTTTTGCATGCTTCATCTTTGGACTCCCTTCAAAAGAAAGAAACCAGAGAGTGTCCACTCAGAACTGATTGTGTGAAGTTTCAAGCACCTCCTGCCAACCCTGTTTGATTTCCAGCTCAATTTTCATTCACATCAATAAGCCATAATGAAGGCAAACCTTAAAATACAAACTGTTCCTGACAGTGAACCATTGAACTGACAAGGTCCGAACCTTTGGAGCATAGTAAGGCTAAGTAAAAGATGAATCCTGCCCAGTATCATAGAAGTTTGAAGAAAACTAGGGCCACATGGGTGCTCTCAGTGCGGATGGAAGGCTCGGTTGTGCAGATTCTCTGGGCACAGACAGCTGTCTCAGCCACACAGCACTCTCTGCACAGATGGAAGGCAGCACAAACACAGAGGCTTTGCTCGCAGGTCACCAGATCGAGCTCTGGACACAGCCCAAGGTCTCTCCAGGACCACCCACCTCACCAAACATCATACATGGGTAATAAATGGAATCCATCTTGCAAAACCTTACTTGCCATCTATCAGTGGGCATGGCTACCAGCTTGGTTCTGCAGCTTATTAGGTACCCAGTTTCCAACTCCTCTACCTCCAGCTGTGATAACTCATGATTTTTCTCACAAGCTTTTGGGGGATGTAGCTATCAATGCAGAATAGCAACTCTATAGGCACCTGGTTTCCAATTCAGAGACTAACAGTAGGGAGGCTCCAGGTAGAAGATCAAGCCATCTCACCCTAGCTACTTCCACCACCCTGAGCACAGAGACTCAAGCTAGGAATCGACAACTCCACCTACTGCAAGAAAAGGAAACAGAAATCAGAAAGACTTTTTTTTCTTTCTTACTTTTCTTTTCTTGCTCTTCTCATCCATTCTCCTTTACTCTTTCCCCTCTGATCCTCACAACATTAACATATGTGAAACCAAAAGCTTTTCATGAAATTGAACTTTAAGAACTGTATCACTAGAATTGTATAATATAGAGGAATTGCATAAGCCCCAACTCACCACCTCTTTATTTGCTCTTATTTTCTTTCTCCCCCTCTTTCTTTACTTGTTACTTTTTCTTCTTTTTTCTTTCTCCCTCTATCCCACTTTCAGCCTCCTAACTTTTAATATTTATACATAGGGTAATTTTATGAATACAGATAAGGAGTTTGAATTTATACCTTCTTCCGTAAATTCCCCCTGTCTATTCTGTAGAGTTGTCCTCCAATGTTGCTAAGGTAGATTAATCACATATACCCTCATTCCTTTCCCCCTTAACATAGCATCCTATCCCTGACCCTCAGTTCTCTATACACTACCAGAAATGGTATGCCTTTTATGAAACTAATGACTATATTCTAAATAATAATTGAAGCCAAATCTGTAGACACAGAGTCTAAATATAAATGTATTCATAATGGTTAGGCTTAGGCTTTGGGTCAGGGTTAGATTTAGAGTTAGGTTTTGATCTATTCTTAGGGCTATGGCTAAGGATAGGGCAAGGGTTAGGACTAAGGTTTGGGTTAGGTTTAGGGTTATGGTAAGGGATAGGGTTAGAACTAGTGATAGGGTTAGTATGAGAGTTAGAGTTAGTCTTAGAGCTAGGGTTAGGTTTAGGTTTAGGGTTAGGGTTAGGGATAGGGCTAAATTAGGGCTAGTGTTAGTGTTAGGTTAGGCCTTGGGTTAGGGTTAGAGTCAGGATTACGTTTAGGGTAAGGTATTGTGTTATAGCTAGTTTGAGGGATAGGGAAAGGTTTAGTATTAGGGTTACAGTTAGGGTTAGGTTTAGGGTTATGATTAAAGCTACCTTTAAGGCTAAAATGAGGGCTAATGTTTGTGTTAGGGTTAGGGCTAGTAATAGGGCTAGGAATAATTTCAGATCTAGGGTTACAGTTATTGATAGATTTAGTGTTAGGTTTATGGCTTGGTCCAATGTAGGGGTTAGGTTTATACTAAGGGTCAGTTTTAGAGCTAGGGTTATTATTATTAGGGTTATTATTAGGGTTATTATTAAGGTGAGGGTTTGGGTTAAGTTAGGGTTTAAGTTTAGGGCTTGAATTATCATTCGGGTTTTGGGTTAAGGTAATGAAAGGGTTAGGTGTGGTTTAGTGTCATGGATAGAGTTATGGTTAGGCCTAGGGTTAGCATAAGGGTGAGCATTAGGGTAATGGATAGGGTTAGACCTAAGATTATGGGTAGGGTTATGTATAGGATTAGGGCTTTTGTTTGGGTTAGGGTTAGGGTATAGGTGTGGTTTAGTGTAATGGATAGGGTTAGGGTTAGGCCTAGGTTTAGCATAATGGGTTATCATTAGGGTAATAGATTGGGTTAGACCTAAGATTTAGGGTAGTGTTATGTATAGGATTAGGGCTTTTGGCGGGGGGGGGGGGTTAGGGTTAGATTTACGTTTAGGGTTAAAGCTAGGTTTTGTGGCTGGGTATGTGGCTCAAGAAGTAGCGTGTTCACCTGGCATGTGCAGGGCACTGGGTTGGATCCTCAGCACCACATACCATTTAAATAAAGATGTTGTGTCCACCGAAAACTAAAAAAATAAATATTAAAAAAAAAACTAGGTTTAAGACTCGGATTAAGGCTAGGTTTTGATTTAGGTTACGGCTATGTTTAAGGCTATGGCTAATGTATTAAGTAGCGTTATGATTAGAGCTAGTGATAGGGTCAGGGATAGGGCTATGTCTAGTGTTAGGGTTAAATTCATGGTTACAATGATGTTTAGCGCTAGATTTAATGTTAGGGTCAGAGTCAGAGTCCAGATTTGTTTTCAGGTTTGGGTTAGAACTAGAATTAGAGATAGGATTAGGGCTAGGTGTAGGGTTAGGGTTATGATTTGGTTTTGTTTTAGGGCTAGGGGTAGAGTTAGGGCTAGTTTTAGAATTAGGGCTAGTGTTATTGTGAAGTTTAGGCTTAGGTTTAGGGTTAGATTTAGACTTAGGTTTAGGTCTAGGCTTTGAGCTAGGGCTAAGGATAGGGCTAGGATTAGGGCTAAGTTTAGCGTTAGGTATAGGGTGATGGTAAGTGATAGGGTTAGAACTAGGTATGAGGCTAGGGTGATATTTTGATTTAGTCTTAGGGCTAGGGTTAGGGTTGGGTTAGTGATAGGACTAAATTAGGGTTGGGATTTGGACTAGAGTTAGTATTAGGGTAAGGCCTATGTTTAAAGCTAAGGTTAGTGTTAGGGTTAGGATTAGGGTTAGGTTTAGGGTAAGGCATGGGATTATAGCTACTTTTAGGACTAGGGTGAGTATTAGATTTAGGGTTATGGTTAGGGATGGTTTATGATTAAGCTGAGGTTTAAGGCTAGAATGTGGGTAAGGTTGTGTTAGGATTAGGACTAGGATTAGAGATAGGGCTAATGTCAGGTCTAGGTTTACAGTTATGGAGCATTTTAGGGTTAGGTTTATAGCTAGGTTTATTGTAAGGGTCAGGTTTCTTTATATGGTCATGTTTAGAGCTATGGGTATTATTAGAGTCAGGGTCAGGTTTAGGGTTTTTATTAGATTAAGGTTTAGGGTAAAGGCTCAAGTTATCATTACATTTAGGGATATGATAATGATAGTTTTAGGTTTAGAGCTCAGGTTAGGTGTAGAGTAATGGATTGGATTAGGTTAAGGATAGGATAGGGTTCAGCCTAGGGTTAGCAGAAGTGTTAGTGTTATCATTAGGGTAATGGGTAGTGTTAAATCTAGTGAAATGGTAGTGATATGCTTAGGATTAAGTCTAGGATTAGGCCTAGGTTTAGGGTTAGGGCTAAGGTTAGGGTTTTGGTTAGCTTTAGGATTAAAGGTATGGTATAGGTTGGGTTAGGGCTAGGTTTTGCAATAGGTTAGGGCTATAGCAAAGGTAAGAACTTTGTTAATATTAGGGATAGTTTTAGGGTTAATGTTAGAGCTAAGTATAGTTTTAGGGTTAGGTTTAGGGTTAGGGTGATGTTTAGAGCTAGGGTTAGTGTTAGTGTCAGGGTCAGTGTTCAGTTTAGTGTTATGGTTAATGGGAGAACCAGAATTAGGACTAGGGATAAGACTAGGGGAAGAGTTAATTTTTGGCTTTAGGCTAAGGGTTATTATTAGGGATAGGGCTAGGTTTTTGTTTAGGTCTAGGGCTAGAGTTATGGATAGAAAAGGATTAGGTTTAGGTTTAGGGCTAGTGTTAAGGTTAGGTTTAGGTATAAGGTTACAAGTAGGGCTAATGTTAGGGTTCAATTTAGGGGTAGATTCAGGTTTAGACCTATGATTAGTGTTAGGGTCAGAATAATGGTCAGGGTTAGGGTTAGGGTTTGGGTTATGGTTAGAGCTAGAATGAGGGATAAGGTTACAACTACAAATAGGGTTAGGTTTTGGGTTAGTTTAAGGAATCAAATTAGGATTAGGATTAGCATTAGGTTTAGGGTTTGGCATAGGGTAAGGAATAGGGTTAGAGCTAGGGTTAGGGCTAGGGTTAGGGTTAAAGCTAGGTTAGGGCTCCTATTAGGGCTAGTTTTGGTGTTATGGTTATGGCTGGGGAGAGAGCAATGGCTAATGTAAGAACTATGTGTTTTTTGGTTAGTTTTAAGGTTATGGTTAGGGGTTAAACCTCTAGTGTTAGGATTAGGTTTAAGGTTAGGGTGAAATTTAGAGCTAGTGTTAGTGTTAGGTTAATAATAATCAGGGTCAGGTTTGGTTTTAGGCTTAGGGTTAGGACTTGAATTAATGCTAGAGTTACTGTAAGGTTTTGATTTAAGGTTAGGGTGGTGTTTAGAGCTAGGATAAGTGCTAGGATATTAGTCAGAGTTAGGGTTATTAGGACTCGAATTAGGGCTAGGGTTAGGTCTAGGTGTAGTGTTAAGGTTTGGTTTAATTTAAGGTTTAGGTTGAGGGCTATTGCTCAGTTTTGTTTTACTGCAAGGGTTAGTTAGGGCTAGTTTTATGATTAGCATTAGGGTTAGGGCTAGTGTTAATATTAGGCTTAGGCTTAGGATTAGGGTTAGATTTAGAGTTAGGTTTAGTTTTAGGATTACAACTAGGAATAAGGATTTGCCAATGGTTATGGCTAAGTTCAGGGCTAGGGTAAGGGCTAGGTTTAGGATTACAGTAATTGATAGGATTAGAATTAGGGATAGGGCTAGTGTGTTTTAGAGTTAGTCTTAGGGCTAGGATTAGGGTTAGGGTTAGGGATAGGGTTACATTAGGACTAGGATTAAGGCTATGGTTTGTGTTCACCTTCGGCCTAGAGGTAGGGTTAGGGTTAGGATTTAGTTTAGGGTAAGGATTGGCATTATAGCTAGGTTTAGAGATAAGGTGAAGTTTAGAATTAGGGTTAGGGCTATGGTTAGGGTTAGTGTAATGATTAAGGCTAGGTTTGGGGCTAGGATGAGGGCTATAGTTTATTTTAGTGTTAGTGATAGGATTAGAGCTAGGGCTAATATCAGATCTAGGGTTATGGTTAAAGATAGATTTAGGGTTAGATTTATGGCTACATATAATGTACAGGTTAGGTTTAGGGTTAGGGTCAGGTTTATAGCTAGGGTCAAAGTCTGGGTTAGAAGTTTGGGTAGGTTAAGATTTAAAGTTTGGTCTCAAATTAGCATTATGGTTAGTGTTAGTGTAATGATAGGATGAGGTTTAGGGTTTATGTTTGGTTTAGATAAAGCATAGGTTTAGGATTAGGGATAGGGTTAGGTTTAGGCCTAGAGTTATGGTTATGGCAATGGATAGGGTTAGAGATAGGGTTAAGGCTAGGGTTATGATTTTGATTAGGGCTAGATTTAAGATTAGGGTTAGGGTTAAAGCTCGGGTTAGGGCTGGGACTAGGTCTAGGTTTTGGGTTAAATTAGTGCTAGGGGTAGGGGTAAGGCTAATGTAAGTACCAGCATTACAATTGGGGTTAAATTTAGGGTTTGGGTTAGTGGTAGGTCTTGTGTTAGGTTAAGGGTTAGGGTTAGGGTGATCTTTAGACTAGGGTTAGTTTTATGGTCAGAGTCAGCGTCAGTGTTAGTTCTAGTTTATAGCTTAAAACTAGAATTAGAGCTAAGGTTATGGTTAGGGTTAAGGGTTGATTTAGGTTAAAGTTTAGGGTTAGGGCTATGGCTCGGTTTTGTTATAGGGCTAGGGTTAAAGTTAGATTTAGAGTTAGGGATAGTGTTAGGATTAGGCTTAGGGTTAGGGTTTGATTTTGAGTTAAAATTAGATCTAGGTTAGGGCTAGAGCTAATTATAGGGCTAGGGTTAGGACTGGTTTAGGGCTAGGATTAGGGTTCCAGTTAGGGATAGGGTTAGAACTAGGGATGGGGATAGGGTGAGAGTTAGAGTTAGTCGTAGGGCTAGGGTTAGGGCTAGGGTTATGAATAGGACTAAATAAGTGTTAAGATTAGGGCTAGGGTTAGTTCTTGGGCTAGGCCTAATGTTAGGTTTAGGGTTAGGATTAAGGCTAGGATAAGGGCTGGGGTTTGTGTTATGTTTAGGGCTAGAATTAGGGCTACAGTTAATGCAATGACTAAGCTTATGATTGGGGATAGTTTTATGATTAATGTTATGGCTAGGTCTAGTGTAAGGGTTAGGTTTAGTGTAAAAGTCATCCTTAGAGCTAGGAGATTCATTAGGGTCAGGGTCAGTGTTAGAGTTTGTTTAAGGTTAGGTTTTAGGTTTAGGGCTTGAATTAGCACTAGGGTGTGGGTTCAGGTAATTATAGGTTTTTGTTTAGAGTTAACATTAGGTTTAGGGTAATTGATACGGTTAGGGTTAGCGGTAGGGTTAAGGTTAGGCCTAGGATTTGCATTAGGGTAAGGGTTATGGTTAGTATAATGGATAGTATTAGAGCCAAGTTTAGGGCTATGTTTATGGTTAAGAATAGGTCTTGAATTAGGGTTAGGGTTAGGGTTAAAACTAGGGTTAGGCTTAGGTTTATGTTTAGCATAAGGGTTAGGTTTTGAGCTAGGGTTAGGGCTAGGGTGAGGGTTAGGTTTAGGGTTACTTCTAGGGATAAGATTATAGTACTCATAGGGTTAGGGTTAGGGTTAGGATTATGGCTAGGGACATCATTAGGGATAGGGTTAGGATTAGGGTAATGTATATGATTAGATGAAGTTTTAGGGCTATGTTTAACGTTAGATTGAGGTTTAGGCTTAGAGTTAGGGCTATGGTCATGTTTAGGTTTATAGTAAGGGTTAAGGTTTGAGCTAGGGTTAGGTTTATGGCAAATGTGAGGTTTACAGTTAGGTCTAGGGTTAGTTTTCTAGTTAGGTTTAGGTTTAGCATTAAGTTTAGGATTAATAATAAGGTTAGGTTTAGGTTTAGAGTAATGGGTAGGATTAGAGCTAGGTTTAGGGCTAGGGTTAAGGTTAGGATTAGGGCTAGAGTGAGGGTTAGATTGAGGGATAGGTTTAGGTTTATGTTTAGAGTAATGCTTAGGCTTTGAGCTAGGATTAGGACTTAGGCGAGTGTTAGGTTTGGGTTAGGGCTAGGGTTACTGTTAGGGTTATGCTTAAGGCTTGATTTAGGCCTAGGATTAGCTCTAGGTTTTATGTTAGGTTTAAGCCTAGGGTTAGGGCTATGGGTAATGCAAGAGCTAGGGTTATGTTGAGGGCTAGCTGTAGGGTTAGGGTTATGGCTAGGTCTAGTGTTAGGTTTAGATTTTCTGGTAGGGTCATATTTAGATATAGGTTTACTCTAAAGTCAGGGTCAGTGTTTGGGCTAGAGTTAGTGTTAGGGATACAGCCAGAATTAGGACTGTGTTTAGGTCAAGGGTTAGGGTTAGTGTTTGAGTTAGGTTAAAGATTATTGTTAGGGATAGGGCTAGGTTTATGTTTAAGTCTAGGGCTAGAGTTAATGCTAGATTTAGGATTTGGTTTATGTCTAGGGCTAGTGTTAGGGTTTTTGATTAGGGCTAGTTTTTCTGTTAGGGTAAGGGCCAGATTTGGGTATTGGCTATTGTAAGAGCCAGGGTTACAATTAGGGTTATCTTTAGGGTTAGGGTTAGGGGTAGGTCTAGTGTTAGGTTTAGGTTTAAGGTTAGGGTGATATTTAGAGCTAGGTTTATTGTTAGGATATGAGTCAGCATCAGGGTTAGTTTTAGGCTTAGGGTTAGGACTCAAATAAGGGCTAAGGTTTCTGTTAGTGTTTGGTTTGAGGTGAGAGCTGTATTTAGAGCTAGGGTGACTGTTAGGGTATCAGTCAGGTCAGGGTTAGCTTTAAGGTTAGGGTTATGACTTGAATTAGGGCTAGGGTTACTGTTAGGGTTTGCTTTACATTTAGGGTGGTCTTTAGAGCTTGGGTCAGTGTTAGGATATGAGTCAGGGTCATGGTAAGTTTTAACATTAGGGTTAGGACTCAAATTAGGGCTAGGGTTACGTCTAGGTGTAGTGTTAGGCTTTGAGTTAAGTTAAGGTTTAGGGTTAGGGCTGTTGCTCAGTTTTGTTTTAGTCCTAGGTTTAGGATTTGTGCTAGTTATAAGATTATCATTATGGTTAGGGCTAGTGTTAGTGTTAGGCTTAGGCTTTGTGTTAGGGTTAGATTTGGATTTAGCATTAGATCTAGGATTAGGGCTAGGTCTAACTATAGGGCAAGGGTTAGGGCTAGGGTTATGGTTACTGTAACAGAAAAGGTTAGAACTAGAGCTAGGGCTAGGGTGAGAGTTAGAGTTAGTCTTAGGCCTAGGGTTTTGGTTAGTTTTAGGGATAGGGCTAAGTTAGGGCTAGGATTAGGGCTAGGGTTAGTGTTCAGATAAGGCCTAGTGTTAGGGCTAGGGTTATAGTTAATTTTAGGGTAAGGTATGGTGTTATAGCTAGGTTTAGAGTAAGGGTGAGGGTTAGAATTAGGGTTATGGCTATGGTTAGAGTTAGGGTTGATTAAGGCTAAGTTTAGGGCTAGAATGAGGGCTAGGGTTTGTTGTAGTGTTAGGTCTAGAATTAGGGCAAGGGCTAATGTCAGGTCTAGTGTTACAGTTTAGGGTAGATTTTGGATTAGGTTTGTGTCTATGTCTAGTGTAAGTGTTAGGCTTCAGGTAAGGGTCAGGTTTAGAGCTAGGTGCATTTTTAGGTTCAGGATCAGGTTAGGGTTTGTTTTAGGTTAAGGTTTAGGAATAGGGCTCAAATGAGCATTAGGGTTAAGGTTAGGGTTAGGGTAATTGATTGGGTTAGGTTTAGGTTTCAGGGTAGGTTTAGGGCAATGGAGAGCTTTAGGGTTAGCAAAAGGATTAGGGTTATGCCTAGGGTTAGCATTAGGATTAGGGTTATTATAAGGATAATATATAGGTTTAGAGCTATGGTTAGGGCTAGAGTTAGGTTAGGTTTTCGGTTAGGGCTATTAACCCTAGCATAGGGGAGGGTTAGGGTTATATTTGGGATAAGGGTTAGGTTTTGAGCTAGGGTTAGGTCTAGGACGAGGGTCAGGTTTAGTGTTATGGTCAGGGTTAGGTTTAGGGTTAGGGCTAGGGTTTTCATTAGGTTTAAATTAGGTTTAGGGTAATAAATTGGGTTAGATGTAAGGTTAGCTTTATGGTTAAGGTTAGGTTTAGGTTTAAGTTTAGTTTTAGGGCTAGGTTTACTGTTGGTTTTAGGTTAAGAGTTAGGGTTTTATTTAGGGTTAAGGCTATGGCAAGGTTTAGGTTTAGGATTAGGTCTAGGTTTAGGTTTATGATTTGGTTTAGGGTTTTGGTTAGGGTTAGGGATAGGGTTATCATTAGGGTTAGGGTTAGGGTTAGGGTAATGGATAGGGATAGAGCTAGGGTTATGTCTAGTATTAAGGTTAGGATTAGGGTTACAGTTAGGGTTATGGTTAGGGATAGTGCTAGGGTTATGTTGAGGCTAAGGGTTAGGCTTTGAGCTTGGGTTAGGACTAAGGTGAGGGTTAGGATTAGGTTTAAGACTAAGGTTATGGTTAGGATGAGGGTTATGCTTAGGGTAGGTTTAGGCCTCAATTAGAGTTAGGGTTATTTAAATTTTGTGTTAGGGTTAAGCCTCGGGTTAGTGCTATGTGCAATGTAAGATCTAGGGTTGTGATTAGAGCTAGTGTTAGAATTAGGGTTATGGCTAGATCTAGTGTTAGGATTAGGTTTTGAGTTAGGGTCAGGTTTAGAACTAGGTTTAATGTTAGTGTCAGGACCAGTGTTCAGGTTAAAGTTGGGGTTAGGGTGAAAGCTAGAACAGGACTAGGGTTAGGTCTAGTGGTAGGGTTAGTGTTTGGTTTAGGTTAAAGTTATTGTTAGGGCTAGCACTAAGTTTATGTTTAAGTCAAGGGCTAGAGTAATAGCTAGATTTAGGTTTTAGGTCTGAGGCTAGTGTTAGGTTTAGGTTTAGGTATAAGTTTACTCTTAGGGCTAGTTTCAGGTTTTGGTTTCAGGTCAGATTTAGTCCTATAATAAGTTTAAGGTCAGGTTAGGGTGAGGTTTTGGGTTAGGATTAGATCTAGAGGGCTAGTGTTAAAACTAGTAATAGGGTTATGTTTTGGGTTTGGCTAAGGATTAAGATTAGGACTAGAGTTAGCATTATGAATAGGGTTTGGCTTAGGGTAATGGATAGGATTAGAGCTAGGGTTAGGGCTAGGATTAGGGTTAGGTTTAGGGCTAGTTTTAAGGTTAGTGTTAGGGTAAAATCTAGTGTTAGGGCTTGGATTGGGGCTATTTTTGTGTTAGAGTTAGGACTAGTGTTTGGCTAAGGCCAATGTAAGAACTAGGGTTACAATTAGGGTTAGTTTTAGGGTTACGGTTTCTGCTAGGTATAGTGTTAGCTTTCATTTTAGGGTTAGGGTGATATTTAGAGTTAGGGTTTGTGTTTGGATATGAGTCAGGGTGAGTGTTAGTTTTAGGCCTAGGACTTGAATTAGAGCTCGGGTTATGGCTAGTTATGGGATAGGGTTTGGTTTAGGTTAAGGTTTAGGGTTAGAGCAATGGCTCGATTTTGTTTTAGGGCTAGGGCTTGGATTAGGGCTAGTTTTAGGATTAGCAATAGTGTTAGAGCTAGTTGTAGAATGAGGTTTAGGCTTAAGTTTAGGGTTAGATTTAGAGTTATGTTTAGATCAAGGGTTAAGGCTATGGTTAGGGTTAGGGCTCAGGTTAGGGCTATTGTGAGGGTTATGGTAACAAATAAGGTTATAAATAGAAATAAGGCTAGGGTGTTAGAGTTAGTCTTAGGGCTAGAATTAGGGGTAGGGTTAAGGTTAGGGTTCAAATAGGGCTAGGATTAGTGCTACGATTAGTGTTAGGGTTAGGCCTATGGTTAGGGCTAGGGTTAGGGTTAGTTTTAGGGGAAGGAATGGGGTTACTATAGCTAGGTTCAGTGCTAGGGCGAGGGTTATATTTAGAGAGAGGGCTAGGGTTCGGGTTTGGGTTAGGATTAAGTCTAGGTTTAGGACTAGGATGAAGGCTAGGGTTTGTGTTATGGTTAAGGTTAGGATTAGGCCTAGGGATAATGTCAGGTCTAGGGTTATGGTTTGGGATGGTGTTAGGGATAGGTTTATGGCTAGGTCTAGTGTAAGGGTAGGTTTAGTGTAGGGGTCAGGTATAGAGCTAGGTTATTATTAAGGTCAGAGTATGGTCACTGCTTGTTTTGGGTTAAGGTTTAAGGTTAGGGCTCAAATTAGCATTAGGGTTAGGTTTGGGGTTAGAGTAATGGATAGAGTTAGGTTTACAGTTCAGGTTAGGTTTAGAGTAATGTATAGGTTTAGTGTTAAGAATAGGATTAGAGTTAGACCTAGGGTTAGCATTTGGTTTAGGCTAACAAAGTAAATAGGCTTGGTGCTAGTGTTAGGGCTTAGGTTAATGTTAGGATTAGGGCTATGGTTTGGGTTACTCTTAGGGTTAGTGTTAGGGTTTGGTTTAGGGTAAGTGTGAGGGTTTGAGCTAGGGTTAGGGCTAGGGTAAGGGTTAGGTTTAGAATCAGGGCAACAGTTAGGGTTAGGGTTAGGGCTAGGGTTAGCATTAGGGTTAGGGTTATGTTTAAGGTAATGGATAAAGTTAGAGCTATGATTTGGGCGATGGTTACACTTAGAATTATGGATAGGGTTAGGGCTATGTTTAGAGCTAGGGTTATGTTTAGAGTAAGGGTTAGAGTTTGAGCTAGTTTAGGGTTAGGGCAAGAATTAGGTTTAGGGTTTGTGCTGGGGTTAGGGTTAAGGTTATGCTTAGGTCTAGGTTTAGGGCTTGTTTTAGGGCTAGGTTTTGTGTGAGGTTTATGGCTAGTGTTAGGGCTATGGGTAATGTAAGAGCTAGGGTTATGGTTATGGCTAATTTTTTTGGTTAGGGTTATAGATATGTCTAGTGTTAGGTTTAATTTTTTGGTTAGGGTAAGATTTAGAGATAGGGTTTGTGTAAGGGTAAGCATTAGTGTTCGGGTAATGGGTGGGGTTTGAGCTAAGGTGAAGTCTAGTTTTATGTTTAGGATTAGGGCTAGGGTTAGGGTTAGGGTTAGGTTTATAATTTTCTTATGGTTAGGTTAAGGGTAAGTGTTAGGGACTGAGGAAGTGTTAGGGCTAGGTTGAGGCTTCAGGTTAGAATCAGGGCTAGGGATAGAGTTAAGGTTTGGGTTAGTGTTAGGGATAGGTTGAGCATTAGGTTTAGGGTTATGGTTAGGGTAATGGATAGAGTTACCCTAGGGCTAGATTTAGGCCTAGAATTCGCTCTATGTTTTGTGTTCGTTAAGGCATATAGTTAGGGCTATGGGTAATGTAAGAGCTAGGATTATGATTAGGGCTAGTTGTAGGATTAGGGCTATGGCTATGTCTAGTGTTAGGTTTAGGTTTTTGGTTAGGACCAGGTTTAGAGGTAGCTTTAGTGTTAAAGGCAGTGTCAGTGTTCAGGTTGGAGTTAGAGTTAAGTTTAAAGCCAGGATTGGGACTAGGCTTATATCTAGGGGTAGGGTTAGTCTTTGCGTTAAGTTAAGGGTTATTTTTAGGGCTAATGCTAGGTTTTTATTTAGGTATAGAGTTAAGTCTAGATTTAGGATTAGGTTTAGGTCTACGGCTAGTGATAGGGTCTGGTTTAGGTATAAGGTTACTTGTAGGGCTAGTGTTATGGTCTGGTCTAATGTTAGGGTCAGGTTTAGACGTAGGTTGGTGTTATGGTCAGAATAAGGGTCAGGATTAGGGTTAAGGTTTGGGATAGGGTTAGAGCTAGAATGAGGGCTAGGGTCAGGACTATTAATGTGGTGAGAGTTTTGATTAGGCTGAAGATTAGGGATAGGTTTAGTGTTACCATTAGGGTTAGGGTTTTGCTTAGGGTTAGGGATAGGGTTAGAGCTAGTGTTAGGGGTAGGGGTAGGGTTAGGGTTAGGGATAAAGCTAGGTTTAGGGCTTGGATTAGGGCTAGTTTTTGTGTTAGTGTTAGGGCTAGGGTTAGGGCAACATGTAATGTAAGAACCAGGGTTACAATTAGGGTTAGCTTTAGGGTTAGGGGTAGGGGTAGTTCTAGTGTTAGTGTTAGATTTATGGTTAGGGTGATATTTAGAGCTAGAGTTATTTTTAGGATAAGAGTCAGGGTCAGGGTTAATTTTAGGGTTTGAGTTAGGACTCGAATAAGCACTAGGTTTACTGTTAGGGTTTGGTTTAATTTTAGCATCATGTTTAGAGCTAGGGTGAGTGTTAATCCTGAGTCAGTGTCAGGGTTAGTTTTAAGGATAGGGTTAGGACTCCATTAGGGCTTGGATTAGTTTTTGTAGTAGTTTAGGGTTTGGTCTAAGTTAAGTTTTAGAGTAAGGTCTATTGCTCAGTTTTGTTTTAGTCATAGGGTTAGAGTTAGGGCTAGTTTTTCAATTAGTATTAGGGTTAGGGCTAGTGTTAGTGTTAGGCTTAGACTTAGTGTTAGGGTTACATTTATAGTTAGATTAGATCTAGGATTAGGCTAGGATTACGTATAGAGCAAGGGTTGGGGCCAGGGTTAGAGTTATGTGAAGTGATAGGTTTAGAACTAGGGATAGGGCTAGTTTGAGAGTTAGAGTTAGTGATAAGTCTAAATTTAGAGTTAGGGTTTGGGATAGGGTAAAATTAAGGCTAGGATTATGGCAAGGTTAGTGTTCAGCTTAGGCCTAGCGTTAGGGATAGGGTTGGGTTTAAGTTTAGGATAATGAATGGTGTTATAGCTAGGTCTAGACATAGAGTGAGGGTTAGAGTTAGGGTTAGAGCTAGGGTTGGGGTTAGGGTTATGATTAAGGCTAGGTTTAGGTCTAGGATGAGGGCTAGTGTTTTTATTAGATTCAGGGATAGGATTAGTGTTAGGGCTAATATCAGGTCTAGGGTTATGGTTAAAGATAGATTTAGGGTTAGGCTTATGGTTATGTCTAGTATAAGGGTTAGGTTTAGGGTAAGGGTGAGGTTTAGAGCTCGGGGAATTATTAGGATTAGGATTTGGCTTAGGTAAGGATTTAGGTTTATGGCTCAAATTATCATTAGGATTAGGGTTACGGGTATGGTTATGGTTTGTTTTAAGGTGAAGGTTTGCTTTAGGGTAATTGATACTGTTGGCATTAGTGATAGGGCTAGGTTTAGGCTTAGGGTTAGCATTAGGGTAAGGGTTATGGTTAGGGTAATTGATGGGGTTAGAGCTCTAGGTTAGAACTGGAGTTATGTTTAGGAATATGCCTTAGTTAGGGTTAGAGTTAGTGTTAGAACTAGGGTTAGGGTTATGTTTAGTGTTATGTTTAGCATAAAGTTTAGGTTTTGAGCTAGGGTTTGGGTTAGGTTTAGGGTTAAGTCTAGGGATAGGATTACAGTAGGTTTAGGGTTAGGGTTAGAGTTAGGGCTAGAGTTATCTTTAACATTAGGGTTAGGGTTAAGGTAACGGATAGGGTTACATTAGGTTTAGATTTGGTTTAAAGTTAGAATTAGTGGTAGGGTTAGGATTAGGTCTATGGTTATATTTAGGATTATGGTTAGGTTTATGTTTTGATCTAGAGTTAGAGCTCTGCTGAGTTTAATTTTAGGGTTATGTCTATGGTTAGTTTTTTGGTTAGCGTTAGGGTTAACATTAGGGTTCAGGGTAGGATTATCAGTAAGTTTAGGTTTAGGGTTAAGGTAATAAGTAGGTTTAGAGCTAGGTTTAGGGCTAGGTTAAGTTTAGGACTTGGGCTACTGTTAGGAGAGTTAGGGATAGGTCTAGGCTTATTTTTAGGGTAAGGGTTAGGCTTTGAGTTATCTTAGGACTAAGTTGAGGGCTAGGGTTAGGTTTAGGGCTAGTGTTAGGGTTAGGGTTATGCCTAGGGCTAGGTTTAGGCCTATGGTTAGGGCTATGGGTAATGAAAGATCTAGGGTTATGATTAGGGCTAGTTTTAGGGTTAGGGTTATGGCTGGGTCTAGAATTAGGTTTAGGTTTTTGTTAGTTTCAGGTTTAGAAGTAGGTTTAGTGTTAAAGCCAGGGTTAGTGTTTGGGTTAGAGTTAAAGTTAGGGTTAAAGCCAGAATTAGGACTAGGTTTAGGTCTAGGGGTAGAGTTAGTGTTTGGGTTAGGTTAAGTTTTTTTTTTTGTTTTGTTTTGTTTTGTTTTGTTTGTTTGTTTTAGCGCTAGGGCTAGGATTTTTTTTAGGTCGAGTGCTAGAGTTCAGGCTAGATTTAGGATTAGGTTTAGGTCTAGAGCTAGTGGTAGGATTAAATTTAGGTATAAGGTTACAAGTAGGGCTAGTTTTAGGGTTTGGTTTAGGGTTAAGGTAAGGTTTAGACCTAGGGTTTATGTTATGGTCAGAATAAGGGTCAGGGTTAGGGTTAGGGTTTGGGATAGCAATAGAGCTAGAATGAGATCTAGTGTTAGGACTATTAGTAGGGTTAGACCTACCTGTATTAATTAGGGATAGGTCTAGTGTTACCATTAGGGTTAAGGTTTTGTTCATGTTAAGGCATAGGGTTATCGCTATGTTTAGGTTTATGGTTAGGGTTAAAGCTAGGTTTAGGGCTCAGATTAGGGCTAGTTTTTGTGTGAGGTTTAAGGCTAGGGTTAGGACAATGGCTAATATAAGAACTAGGGTTACAATTAGGGTTAGGAGTAGGGGTAGGTCAAGTGTTAGGGTTAGGTTTAAGATTAGGATGATATTTATAGCTAGGGTTAGTGTAAGGATATCAGTCAGGTCAGCATTAGTTTTAGGGTTAGGGTTAGGACTCGAATTAGGGCTAGGTTTACTCTTAGGGTTCAGTATAAGTTTAGGGTGGTGTTTAGAGCTAGGATGAGTGTTAGGATATAAGTCAGGTTCAGGGTTATTTTTAAGGTTATGATTCGGACTCGAATTAGGGCTAGGTTTAGATCTAGGTGTAGTGCTAGGGTTTTGATATAAGTTAAGGTTTGTGTTAGGCCTGTTGCTCTGTTTTTGTTGTTGTTGTTGTTGTTGTTGTTGTTTGTTTGTTTGTTTTTTGTGCTATGGTTAGGGTTTGGGTTAGTTTTATGATTAGCTTTAGGGTTAGGTCTAGGGTTATGGTTAGGTTTAGGATTAAGGCTAGATTTAAGGCTAGGATTAGGGCTAGGTTTTGTGTTAGGTTTAGGGCAAGAATTTGGGCTAAGATTAATGTCAGGTCTAGGTTTATAGTTAGTGATATTTTTAGGGTTAAGTTTATGGCTAGGTCAAATTAAAGTGTAATGTTTAGGATAAGGGTCAGATTAAAAGCTGGGGTGTTAGTAGAGTCAGGGTCAGGCTTTGGGTTTGGGTTAGGTTAAGGTTTAGTGTTAAGGCTCAAATTAGCATTAAGGTTAGAATTAGGATTAGGGTAATGCACAGTGTTAGGTTTAGGGTTCAGGTTAGGTTTAAGGTAATGGATATGGTTAGAGTTTGTGATAGGTTTAGGGTTAGGCCTAGGGTTAGCATTAGTGTTTTGGTTACTGTTAGGGTAATTTATAGGGTTAGACCTAGGGTTAGGGCTAGGATAATGGTTAGGATTAGGGCTAGAATTAGGGTTAGGGTCAGGGTTAGGGCGAGGGTTACACTTAGGTTTAGGTTTAGGGTATAGTTTAGGGTTTGAGCTAGGATTTTTGCTATGGCTAAGATTAATTTAGGGTTTGGTTAGGGTTATGGTCATGGTTAGTGTAACGGTTAGGGCTAGGGTTATCATTAGGGTTAGGGTGATTATTTTAAATGTCAGGTTATAGATAGAGTTAGATTTAGGTTAGCATTAGGTTAAGGTTTAGGATTAGGTTTAGGGTTTGAGATAGCTTATATTTAGGGTTAGGATTAGGTTCACTGTTTGTTCTTGGGTTAAGTGTATGTTTAGAGTTAGGGTAGGTTTAGCTTTAGGTCTAGTGTTATCATTAGGGTTAAGTTTAGGGTTAGGGTATTGGGTAGGGTTTGAACTAGGGTTAGGGCTATGGTTAAGGTTAGGATTAGGGCTGGGGTTAGCGTTAGGGTTAGGCCTTTGATTAGTGTTAGGGTTTGGTAAGTGTAAGGATTAGGGATTGAGCTAGGTTTAGACCTAGGGCGAGGGTTAGGGTTAGAGTCTGGGCTAGGGTAGAGTTAGGGTTAGGTTTAGGGCTAAGGTAAGCATTAGTTTTAGGGTTATGGTTAGTGTAATGGATAGAGTTAGAGCTAGGGTTTGGGCTATGGTTACAGTTAGAATTAGGGCTAGAGTTAGGGTGAGGTTTAGGGTTTCGACTAGGTTCATGTTTAGGGTAACGATTAGGATTTGAGCTAGGATTAGGGCTAGAAAGAGGGTTAGGGTTAGGGTTAGGGTTAGGGCTAGGTTTAGGGTTAGGGTTATGCTTAGGGTTCGGTTTATGGCTGTAATTAGGGATGGGTTTTGTGTGAGGTTTAGGGCTACTGTTAGGTATATGGCTAATGTAAGAACTAGACTTATGGTTATGGCTAGATTTAGAGTTCGTCTAGTGTTAGGGTTAGGTTTTGGGTTAGGATAATGTTTAGAGTTAGGGTTTTTGTTAGGGTAAGTTTCAGTGTTCAGGTTGCAATTAGGTTTAGTGTTAGGTCCAGAATGAGGACTAGGGTTAGGTCTAGGGGAAGTGTTAGTGTTTGGTTTAGGTTAAGGGTTATTGTTAAGGTTAAGGTAGGGTTATGGCTATATTTAGGATTTGGTTTAGGTCTAGGACTAGTGTTAGTGTTAGGTTTATGGTTAGGGTTACTTGTATGGCTAGTGTTAGGTTTCGGATAAGGGTTAGGGTCAGGTTTAAACCTAGGTTTAGTGTTAGGGTCAGAATAAGTGTCAGCGTTAGGTTTAGGATTTGGGTTAAGTTTAGAGCTAGAATGAGGGCTAGGTTTAGAACTAGTAATAGAGTTAGGGTTTAGTGTAGGCATAGAATTAGGGTTATCACTAGGGTAGCAATAGGGTGAGGTTTTGACTAAGTTTAAGAAATAGGTTTAGAGCAAGGATTAGGACTAGGGATAGGGTTAAGGTTAGGGCCAGGGTTAGGGTTAGGGTTAAAGCTAGTGTTAGGCCTTGGATTAGAGCTAGGTTTTGTGTTAGGTTTAGGGCTATGGCTAATTTAAGAACTGGGATTAGGATTAGGGCTAGTTTTAGAGTCAGGTTTAGGTTGAGGTCTAGTGTTAGGATTAGGTTTAGGGATAGGGTGATGTGTAAAGCTAGTGTTAGTGTTAAGGTCAGAGTCAGGGTTAGTATTAGTTCTAGGGTTAGAGTTAGGACTCGAATAAGGAATAGGGTTATGGCTAGGTTTAGGGTTATGGTTTGGTTTAGGTTAAGGTTTAGGGTCAGTCCTATGACTCGGTGTTTCTTGAGGGCTAGGGCTAGGGTTAGGGCTAGTTTTCAAATTAGGATTAGGTTTATAGCTAGTGTTAGGGTGTGGTTTAGGCTTAGGGTTAGCGTTAGATTTAGAGTTAGGGTTAGATCTAGGTTTAGGGCTACAGCAAAGGTTAGGGCTTGGGTTAGGGCTAGGGTTTGAGTTATCATAAGGGATAGGGTTAGAACTATGGATAGGGCTAGGGCGAGAGTTAGAGTTAGTGTTAGTGTTAGGGTTAGATTAAGGGTTAGAATTAGGGCTTAATTAGGGCTAGGATTAGAAGTGGGTTAGTATGAAGGCTGAGCCTAGGTTTATGCTAGGTTATGGTTATGGTTATGGTTATGTATGATGTTAGCTTGCTTTAGAACTAGGGCAAGGGTTAAAATTAGGGTTAGGTCTATGGTTAGGGGTAGGTTTATGATTAAGGCTAAGATTAGAGCTAGGATTAGGGCTAGAGTTTGTTTTAGGGTTAGGACTCCATTAGGGCTAGGGCTAATGTCAGGTCTAGGGTTATGGTCAGAGAGAGTTTAAGGGTTAATATTATTAGGGTTAAGATTAGTTTTATAGATATGGTTGGGTTTAGGGTTCAGGTTAGGTTTAGGGTAATGTTAGGTTTAGGATTAAGTATAGTTTTAGGGATATCCTAGGATTAACATTAGATTCAGGATTAGGATTAGGGTAATGGATAGGGTTACAGCTGGGGTTAGGGCTAGGTTTATGGTTAGGATTAAGGCTACGGTTAGGGTTACATTTTGGGTTATGTCAAGGGTTAGGTTTAGGGTAAATGTTATGGCTAGCATTAGGTTTATGTTTAGGGTTAAAGGTAGTGTTATGGCTTCGATTAGGGATAGGTTTGGGGTTAGGTTAGGTCAAGGTTTAGGGCTACAACCAATGTAAGACCTAGGGTTATGATTTGAACTCGTTTTAGGGTTAGGGTTAGGGCTTCATTAGGGTTAGGTTTAGGTTTAGATTTTGAGTGATGTTTAGAGGTTTAGTGTTAGGGTCAGAGCCACGGTAAGGATTTGTTTTAGGGTTAGGGATAGGAGTAGAATTAGGGCTATATTTAGGGTTAGGTGTAGGCTTACATTTTGTTTTATGTTAAACTTTAGGGTTAGTGCTATGGCTTGGTTGATTTTAGGGCTAGGGTTAGGGTAGGACTAGTTTTAGGATTAGCATTAATGTTACAGCTTGTGTTAGAGGTTTAGCTTAGGGTTACGGTTAGATTTAGAGTTAGGGTTAGATATAGGATTAGGGCTAGAGCTAGGGTTAGGGCTAATGTAAAGTCATGTGATAGGATTATAGTAAGGGATAGGGTTAGAACTAGAAATAGAACTAAGGCAAGAGTTAGAGTTAGTCTTAGTTCTTGGGTTAGGTTAGGTTTAGGGATAACTTAGGGCTAGGGTTAGGCCTAGCATTTGTATTAGGGTTAGGCCTAGTTTTAGGCTTAGGTTTAGGTTTAGGGATAGGTTTAGGTTTAGTGGGAGAGATGGGGTTAGAGCTAATTTTAGGGCTAAGTCGATAGTTAGAATTCAGTTAGGGCTAGGGTTATGGTTTGGTTTAGTAATAATGGTAGGTTTAGAGCTAGGATGAGGGCTAGGGTTTGTTTTAGGGTTATAGCAAGAATTAGGGCTAGGGCTAGTGTCAGGTCTTGACTTATGTTAGGGATAGATTGAGGGTTAGATTTATGGCTAGGTCTAGTGTAAGGGTTCGGTTTAGGGTAAGGGTCAGGTTTAGAGCTAGAGGTATTATTAGGGCTAGAAGTAGGTTTCGGGTTTGCTTTAAGTTAAGGTTTAGGTTTAGAGCTTGAATTAGCATTAGGGTTTGCTTAGGGTAATCATAGGTTTAGGTTTAGGGTTCATGTTAAGTGTAGAGTAATTGATAGGGTTAGAGTTAGCAAAAGGGTCAGTGTTAAGCCTAGGGTTAGCCTTAGGGTTATGGTTGTGCTTAGGATAATGGATAGGGTTAGGGCTACGGTTATGGTTTGTATTAGGGCTAGTGTTAGTGTTAGACCTTGGGTTAGGCTTAGGTTTAGATTTAGGATATGGTTTATAGTTTGAGCTAGGGTTAGCACTATGACAAGAGTTAGGTTTAGGGTTAGGTCTAGGTTATATTTACATTTAGGGTCAAGGTTAGTGTTAAGGTTAGGGCTAGAGTTATCATTAGGTTTAGGGTATTGGATAGGGTTTGATGTCATGTTTAGTTTAGGGTTAGGGCTAGGTTTTGGCTTAAGGTTAGAATTAGGGATAGGCTTAGGTTTAGGTTTACAGTAATGACTAGGGTTTGAGCAAGGGTTAGCTCTATGGCAAGGGGTAAGGTTTATGGTTATGTCTAGGGTTAGGTTTAGAGTAGATTTAAAGTAAGGGCTAGGGTTATCATCAGTTTTAGGGTTAGGGTTAGGGTAATGGGTAGGGTTAGACCTAGGGTTTTGGACTAGATTTATTATTAAGATTAGGGTTAGAGTTTGGGTAATATGTAGGCTTAGAGCTAGGGTTAGTGATAGGGTTAAGTTAGGATTAGGGCTAGGGTTAAGGCTAGGTTTAGGTTTAGGCCATGAGTTAGTGTTAAGTTTAAGTGTTATGGATTGAGCTAGTGTTTGGACTAGGAGGAGGAATATGGTTAGAGTCAGTGTGAGGGTTAGGACTAGGGTTAGCATTAAAGTTAGGGTAATGGATAGAGTTAGAGGTAGGTTTTGGCCTATGGTGATGGCTAGTTTCAGGGTTAATGATATGGCTAGGTCTAGTGTTAGGATTATGTTTTTTTTAGGATAAGGTTTAGAGCTAGGGTTTGTGTTTAGGGAAAGGGTCAGTTTTCAGTTTAGGTATAGGTTTATTGTTAGGACCAGTATTAGGTCTAGGTTTTGGTCTAGGGGTAGGGTTAGTGTTTGGGTTAGGTTAAGGGTTATTATTAGGGCTAGGACTAAGTTTTTCTTTAGGGCTAGGCCAACAGATATCACTAGATGAATAATTAAGTGTAGGTCTTGATCTAGTGTTAGGGTAAGGTTTAGTTATAGGGTTACAGGTAGTGCCAATATTAGGGGTCGGGTTAGGTTTATGGTCAGGTTTAAACCTACTGTTAGTGTTAGGTTCAGAATAAGGGTCACAGTTAGGGTTAGGGTTTGGGATAGTGATACAGCTATATTGAGGATTAGGGTTAGGTCTAGTAATAAATTTAGGTTTTGGGATAGGCTAAGAATTAGGTTTAGAACTAGGATAACTTTAGGGTTAGAGTTTGGCTTAGAGTAAGGGATAGATTTATCTCTAATGTTAGGGCTAGGGTTAGGGCTAGTTTTAGGTTTAGGGTTAGGGTTAAAGCTAGAGTTAGAGGTAGGCTAGGTTTTGTGTTAGCTTGAGGGCTATGGCTAATGTAAAAACTAGGGTTACAATTAGGGCTAGTTTTAGGGTTAAGTTATGGCTATGTATAGTGTAAGGCTTAATATTTCCGCTAGAATTAGGGCTGTGGAGGGGTTTAGGTTTAT
This sequence comes from Marmota marmota marmota, assembly GCF_001458135.2. Taxonomy (NCBI): domain Eukaryota; kingdom Metazoa; phylum Chordata; class Mammalia; order Rodentia; family Sciuridae; genus Marmota; species Marmota marmota. The sequence goes on along the minus strand of NW_026005800.1, from coordinate 450,560 downwards.
GGTTAGGTCTTGGGATATGTTTATGGTTAGGGTTAGGTTTAGGGTTAGGAATAGTGTTAGGGTTAGGGTTTTGGTTAAGTTTAGGGTTAGCTTAGTTTTAGGGTTAGGGTTAGGATTAGCATTAGTTTTAGGTTTAGGGTTAGGTTTAGGGTTAATGATAGAGTTAGGGTTTTGATTAGGGTTAGCATTAGGGTTAGGGCTAAGGTTAGGCCTTGTGTTAGGTTTATTGTAATGGATAGGGTTTGAACCAGAAATAGGACTAGGGGGAGACTTAGAGTTAGTCTTAGGCCAAGGTTAGGGGTAGAGTTAGGTTTAGGGCTAAATTAGGACCAGGATTAGTACTAGGGATAGTGTTTGTCTCAGTCTGGCTGGGCACAATTAATGAATTACTTGTCAAGCAGAAACAAACTTTATTTTTCGAACACACATGCTGCACCACATGAGCTCTTCAGCAATTCTCTCAGAGCCCAACTGCCACCACTGGCTTCCGGCGAGCCTCTAAACTCCCACTCCTCCCACTCTTGAGGCTGATTGGCTGGGTCACATGGGCGGAGCCAAAAAGTCCCACAAGAGCAGCTCCTTCGTCTGAAAGGATGGGGAAACAGCCCAATGAGAATCACCACAGAGGAGCCAATCAGCTGGAATTTTGCTGGGGCCGCTGTGTGCCAATCAGCTGGAAGTGTGCTGGGGCCACTTCGGCTGTGGCTCTCAACATCTTCCCCTCCCTGTTTAATTAAACAACAAGCATGTCGCTTAGGGACCATGCCTGCCTTAGGTTGTCCAATACTACATATGGTTCTTACCCGTCATCGGATGATCTGACCTCAACACGTCAGCCTCCTGTCTTAGGTTGGTACCATTGCAATTGGATCTTACCTGTCATTGACTACTGGTCTATCATACAGCCACACCTGTGGATAGGCCTTTGTACTAGTGGGGGGGTGAGGTTCTTTGCCTCAACTCTGTTGGCCCCTAAATTTTAGACGAACGACCATCACAAGCAGAAGCGAGGAGGATACACCAAGCCAATTGATGGCTCTTTTTGGAAAAATTGTACCACCAATGACACTATCAGAAAAAATCCCCTGGCACTACCACAAGTCATTTCACACACAGATAGTTCACAATGCATACAAGTGATACATAGTTGAGGCAAGTTCTGCAAGCTGTTCAGTGATAGCTATTGCAGAAGCTGTTGTTTGGTTTTATCTTTGTCTTCACCAGCACTGGGATGAAGATAGGAATTCTGGCAATAATGGCTAAAGAAAGAATTATGTAACATTCCAGCAGGCACTAAAAGAAAACAAGTTTCTGAACAATTTTACATTACCTTAACAGAATTATTAAATATGATGAAAAGGAAAGGTGAAAGTAAACAAACAGATCTGTTAACCTCCTTTTTTGTTCACATATTAAAACAATCCTCAACAGCTGTTTACCCAAATTAAATTAAACTACTTAAATCAGGTGAACAAGAAAAAAATATTTAGATCCATTTTTTCATGAGCGCTCATCATATATGATATATGGACATATGCACATACAAGCATACAACACAAAACACAAGTGTGCACACATAATATCATAAATACAACACATAACATAATAGTAAAGGCCTTGTAACTTTTTACAGGTGAAATCTGCATTGCAATGTTTAAAAACTCAATAGTCAAAAAATAGAACTGATCAGCAAAACATTAAGCTAGGTCTGTATAAGCTCAAAAAACAAAATAGAACTTCATGATGTGGGAAAGGGCAATAATAAAATAGACATTGAAAAAAAAATCCTGGTTTCATTAGCCTCCAGGTATGGGAGAACCACTGTTGCAGATGTAAAGATAGCCAAATTGGAGTTCTGGATATCAGCTGTTATGGATTTGAGCCAAATCATCTTCTTTTTGGTCTGTAGAAATCGCTTTAGTTAATCTATCTGGAATCCAAATAGGCTGCTCTTCTCCCTGTGGAAACACACAAACAGACCCCAGAGTCCAGACAATCTCTGGGTCAGGACCTTTCCACAGTCGTGTTAGAATATCCTTCCAAAGTACCTTGGGTTATGTACATTTTTTGGACACATATGCCTTTCTGCAGCACTAAGCTCTAATGAATCAAAATTTTAAAAGTTTAGAGTAAAAACGGTTATTTTAAGTTTATCTTTGGGGGATATATACCTCTTCCCAATTCCCTCTTATTGCTTTAATAAGTACATTTTAATAGTTTGATGAGCTCTTAAAACTATGCCTTTTCCCTGTGGATTGTATGGGATTCCTGTTATATGAGTAATGCCAAATGATGAGCAAAGGGCTGGGGACGTGGCTCAAGGGGTAGCACACTTGCCTGGCATGTGTGCGGCCCGGGTTCGATCCTCAGCACCACATACACATAAAGATGTTGTGTCTGCCTAGAACTAAAAAATAAATATTAAAAAAATTCTCTCTCTCTCTCTCTCACTCTCTCTTTCTCTCACTCTCTCTTTAAAAAAAAAAATGATGACCAAAATTGTTTAAAAGAGGTAGAAGTATAGCCAGAACCATTATCTGTTTTTAACTATTTTGGAATGCCTACAGTGGCAACATTTTGTAAGCAATGAGCTATAATATCTTTAAATTTTTCTCTGGTATGAAGGGAGCACATCAAAATTCCGGAAGAAGTATCAACCGTAATATGCAAATATTTTAATTTTCCAAATTCTGGCAAGTGTGTGATGTCCATCTGCCAAACATGGTTAGGTATCAGTCCTCTAGGATTGACTCCAAGATTAACTTGTGGTAAAAAGGTCACACAATTTTGACATTGTTTTATTATTTGTCTAGCTTGTTCCTTGGTTATTTTAAAATGCTTTTGCAAAGTATTAGCATTGACATGGAAATTTTTATGAAAATTTGTAGATTCTTCTAATGTAAAGAAAATATGTATGTCATGTGTAGTTTTATCTGCTAAATCAATGCACAAACTAAGGGCTCCAGGCAATCCTGTATGTGCCCTGATATGTCCTATAAAGAATGGATCTTTTCTGTCCCAGATTAGACATTGTATAATGGAAAACAAATAGAAAACAGTAGAGGAATAGGAGATCCTACCAGCATCTTCAAGGGATACTATAGCATTAACTATATACTGACAATCAGAAAATAAATTAAATACAGAATCTTTAAACATCAAAAAAGCTTGTAATACTGCATTAAGCTCTACCTTTTGAGCTGATTGTTTGGGTACTAAAAATGTAAAAGTTTGATCAGGTGTAACTACTGCTGCTGTACCATTATTTGACCCACAAGTGAAAATATTTGGAGCATTCATGATAGGTGTATTTCTTGTCATTTTTGGAAAAACTACAGGATACAAAGACCAAAAAGACAACAAAGGATTAGATGGTAAGTGATTATCAAATCAAACATTAAATTTACACATGATTATTGCCCATGTATTTAACTCATTAGCTAACTCATCAATTTGATCCATAGTATATGAAGTAAAAATTTTATTGGGATAAATTCCAAACACCCCGTTTGCTGCTTTTATTCCTTTAAGTATTAATTGTCCTATAGCTTCAGGATACCTAGTAAGAATAGTGTTAGGAGAATAAGATAAATGTATCCATAATAATGGACCTTCTTGCCAAAATACTTCTGTAGGAATATTTTTTGTTGGTAGTACAATAAATAATAAAGACAAACTTATATCAATTATTTCCAAATGCATATTTTCCATATATGTTTCAATGATTTTTAATACCATTCTTGCCTCAGGCATTAACATGCGGGGTGAGTTTGGATCTGATGGACCTTTTAGGATATCAAATAAAGGTCCAAACTCTCCTGTTGTTATATCTAGATAAGGCCTTATCCAATTAATGTCTCCTAATAACTTTTGAAAGTCGATAAGTGATTTGAGTTGATCTACTGGAATTTGAATTTTTGGTGGATGGACCATTGTTGAGGATAATAGAACTCCTGAATAATTAATTGGAAAATTTAATTGTACTTTATCTATTGCTATCTCTAGATTATAATTTTTTAATAAGTTTGTAAGTGTGGCATAACTTTCTAGTAATGTGTTTTTATCTGTGTGCTAATAATACACCATCCTTATAGTGAAATATTTGTAGTTCAGGATTTTTTTTTATTGGTTGTTCAAAACATTACAAAGCTCTTGACATGTCATATTTCATACATTAGATTAAAGTGCGTTATGAACTCCAATTTTTACCCCAAATTCAGTATTTTTTTATTTCTAAGTGGCTGGATTACTTTGTTAATATAAATTTGACACATAGTTGGGCTGTTAGCCATCCCTTGAGGGAGTAATTTCCATTCATATCTCTGATCAGGACCTTCATTATTTAGTACAGGGATAGTAAATGCAAAATGTGGACTATCCTCAGGATTAATTGGAATTTTTAAAAAAAGCAATCTTTAATATCTATAACTAAAACATACCATGTTTTTGGCAAAGCAGACAATTGAGGAATAACCGATTGAGCAGGTCCCATAATAACCACCTCATTATTAATGGCTCTTAAATCTTGCAACAATCTCCATTTACCAGATTTCTTTTTGATGACAAAAATGGGAGTATTATGGGGAGATACAGAAGGTTGTATATGTCCCTCTGCTAATTGTTGTTTGACCTGGTCATGGGCTGCTTGTATCTTTTCTTTATTCAGTGGCTACTGAGGAACCCATACCGGCATTTCTGATTTCCATGTAAATTTTATTGTCACAGTGACCCCTCCTGAAAACCCAATCCATGTCTCTTTGTTCCTTGATCTATTTGTATTGGTGCTGCTATACCTTGTTCTTGTTCTCCTAATCTTTTTCCTTTCCTCAAAACTTGTCTAGCCATAATAGTGGACGCATTTGAATTGATGTTATTTGTTAATGTTAGTCCTAATTGATCTAGAACATCTTGTCCCCATAAATTTACAGGAAGATTATCCAATACATATGGCTGTATAGTTCCCTTACATCCTTCAGGATCCTTCCAATCTAATACCATCGTACTTCTATGGGGATTAGTCGCCACTCCTAGGCCTCGAAGAGTTTGAGTGTCTTGTTGTAACGGCCAATGTTTTGGCCATTCTTGACAAGAGGTGATGCTAAGATCTGCACCTGTATCCATTAGCCCATTAAATTCATGTCCTTGAATATTTAGTTTTAGCATGGGGCGAGAATCTAAATTTAAAGAAAGCATAGTCCAGTCTACACCTGTGGAGCCTAATGAATTTTCATGTAGAAAAATTTATCATGTAGGCTGGGTATTATTAATAACTGTGCTATTCTATCTCCTGGTGAAATTGCTGATATACCCCTTGGAGAACTGGCTATAATTTTTATTTCACCTTCATAATCAGGATCAATTACCCCAGGACTTATCATAAGTCCTTTTAGAGTAGAAGAACTGCATCCCAATAATAAGCCTACTGTTCCTTGGGGAAGAGGCCCTTTTACCCCTGTGGAAATGATTTGAACTCCCATCTCTGGAGTTAGTACTTCTCTGGTGGAGAGGTGCAGATGTCCAATCCTGTGCTTCCTCTGGTTTGTCTAGTGAGGGATATAATGAATAATGTGTCCTGGGCACTACCCTGATGGTGTTGCTGGATTCCTCCAGTGCCCCGTATATTTGTGGTCATGGGCCCGAGAGCATTGGGCCCCCCTGTCCGTTTTTTGGAAATGGAGCCCAATGCCTTTCTCCATGATGTCATGGATAAATACCTGGTCCTTGTCTGTTTTTTGATAATGGAGTACCCTCTATGTTGGTTTGAGAATGGCATTCATTATCCCAATGTCTCCCTCTACAGCATCATGGGCAAATACCTGGTATTCTACTCCTTTTATACCTAGTTTTGTTAAACCCTCCTTCTATGGGGCAGTTCCTTTTAAAATGTCCTGTTTGTTCATAATTGTAGCTTGTTTTTGGCCTGGCATCTAAAGCCTGTTGTACTGCAGCTGCCAAGCCTTGCTCTTGTTCATTAATGTCTCTACATAATTTAATACATGTGTTTAAATCTTCATGTTTCCATGGTCTAATGACCTCTCTGCACCAACAATTTGCTTGCTCTTAAGCCAGTTGTTTTATTTATGGCATTGCTTGTTCTGTATTCCCCAAAACTCTGGTAGCTGTTTGAATAAGCCTATCTACAAATTCAGCATAAGGTTCATTAGCTCTTTGTATTACCTTAGATAACTGACCTTGTAAACCTCCATGTCCTTGTAAAGTCTTCCATGCTCTAACTGCATCTACAGCAATTTGTGTGTATATGGCAGGATCGTATGCAATTTGTTGCTGCTGACCCTCATAATGTCCCTCTCCTAACAACATATCTAGATTTCTCTGAGGATAACCAGCCTCTGCATTTTGCCTAGCCATCTTCATGCAAAATTCCTCATTGGCAACCTTCAATAACAGGTATTGTTCTCCATTTAGCACACCTTTACACATACTAGTCCAATCTGCTGGTGTCATGCTCGAATAGGTAATTGATTCGACCATATTTACAGTGAAGGGTGCTTGAGGACTATAGGTTGTTACAGCCTCTTTTAGCTGCTTCACTCTTTTGAAATCTAAAACATGGTGAATTTGCTGCCCTCCTGCCTGTTCAAATACAGGGCATACTAATCTTTGAGGTCCTGTCTCAGTATCCCATCTATCAACTATGGGGGTTGGGGGCCTCCCAGCATATGGAGGTGGAGCTGTTGGTTGGACACTTATGCCCTCTGGTGATAGAAAGGTGTTAGTAACAGCCTCCTGTTGTAACTTCTCCCCTGATGGCTTTTCCTCCTTTAAATTTTCTTCCTCTGTCTGACTAACTCGAGAGACCTTCTCTTTTACTTGATCTAACATTTCTTCTACCATAGTCTGAACTGAAGGCTTTGGACTAGGCAAACAAAATCGTATCATCATCCACAATAGCAATGTGCCAACTGGCAGAGTTCCTGGGTTTTTCTTTTCCCTCTCCCTTAAATCTTCACCATGATGGTCCCTTTGTGATATATTCAACAATTCCTCCTTAAAAAGCCATGGGCTACATTTTTGTATTGTATCGACGTATACCCTAACTGTTCTTGATTTTACTGTGGTGCCTCCTTCCTCTAACAATTTACTTAACACTCTTTTTTTTTTTTTTACTAATTTTTGATCCCATATTTCTACTATAAAGATAACACAACCCAAGAAGATCACACCAAACAAAACCGAAACAAAATGGAACAAAAATTCATTATATCAGCCTTTCTATCCTCCTGAAATGTCCATCCGTCCTTTCTCCCTATCTGTTTCTCAGACGCAAATAGTTTTTCCTCAGATGTGAGCAGTTTTTCTTCTGTCTCACCCATCTCCAGGGACAGGCAACTTAAAACAAAAGCGAAACAAAATGAAAAAGGAATCTTAAAATGGCTATCCATCCTCTCGCCTTGCCCTCAGGGGCAAGAAGTTTACCTTATCACTTTAAGCTCAGTCATTCCCCTTAGGGGCCACCAAATGCCGCAATCTGGCCAGGCACAATTCATGAGCCACTTGTCAAGCAGAAATGAACTTTATTTTTAGAACACACACGCGGCACCACACGAGCTCTTCAGGAATTCCCTCAGAGCCCAACTGCCACCCCTGGATTCCTGCGAGCCTCTTCAACCCCCACTCCTCCCGCTCTTGAGGCCGATTGGCTGGGTTGTGTGGGCAGAGCCAAGAGAGTACCACAATGAGCAGCTCTGTGGTCTGAAAGGGCAGGGAAGAAAAACCAATGAGCATCACTGCAGAGGAGCCAATCAGCTGGAAGTTTGCTGGGGAAGTGGTGAGCCAATCAGCTGAAAGTTTGCTGGGGCCACTGTGAGCCAGTCAGCTGGGAGTTTGCTAGGGCCGCTTTGGCTGTGGCTCTCAACATCTCCCCCTCTCTGTTTAATTAAACAACAAGCATGTGGCTTAGGGACTGTGCCTGCCTTAGATTGTCCAATACTACAATGTTAAGGTTAGGCCTATGGTTAAGGCTAGAGATATGGTTAGTGTTAGGATTAGGGTTAGTGATAGTGTTAGGGGAAAGGATGGGGTTATACCTAAGGTCAAATCTATGGCGAAGGTTAAAATTAGAGATAGGGTTAGAGTTAGGGTTTGGGGTAGGATTAAGGCTAGGTATAGGCCTAAGATGAGGACTAGTGTTTGTGTTAGGGTTAGGGCTAGGATTAGGGCTGGGGCTAATGTCAGGTCTGGGTTTATGGTTATGGTTAGTTTTAGGGTTAGATTATGGCTAGGTCTAGTGTAAGGGTTTGGTATAGGTTAAGGGTCAGGTTTAAAGCTAGGTGTATTATTAGGGTCAGGGTTCAAGTAGGGTTTGGTTTAAGTTAAGATTTAGGGTTACAGCTTGAATTAGCATTAGGGATAGGGTTAGGGTTTGGGTTAGGGTAATACATAGGGTTAGGTTTAAAGTTCAGGTTAGGTTTAGAGTACTGAAAAGGGTTATGTTAGCAATAGTGTTAGCGTAAGGCCTAGGGTTAGCATGTGGGTTAGGCTTCTCTTGAGGGTAATGGATAGAGTCAGAGCTAAGGTTAGGGCAGGAATAAGGTTAGAATTAGGACTAGGGTTAGTGTTAGGCCTAGGGTTCATGTCAGGGTTAGATTTGTGGTAAGTGTTAGCGTTTGAATTAGGATTAGGGCTAGTGTGAGGAATGGAGTTAGTGTTTGTGTTAGGGTTAGGTTTAGAATTAGTGTTAGGGTTAGGGATAAGGATAGGGTTAGGGTTAGTTTTAGGGTTACTGTTAGGGTTTGTGTTAGGGTAATATTTAGGATTAGGGTTATGTGTACAGTTAGGATTCAGTTATGGTTAGTTTTAGAGTTAGGTTTCAGTTTCAGTTAGAATAAGGGTTAAGGTTTGTGTTAGGGTTAGATTTAGTGTTATGTTTAGGGTTAAGTTTATTGTTAGGGTTATCTTAGAATTAGGTTAAGGTTAGTTTTAGGGTTAGCATTAGGGTAAGATTTAGGTTAGGTTTAGGGTTAGAGTTAGGTTAGGGTTAGGGTTATGGTGAGCGTTAGAGTTTGTGTCAGTGTTGGGTTAGTGTTAGGTTTAGGGTTAAGGTAAGGGTTAGTGTTAGGGTTAGCGTTCGTGTTAGGGTTAGGGTTTTGTAGGGTTAGTGTTAGGATTAGGGTTAGGTTTTGTGTTTTGGTTAGGGAGAGGTTCAGAGTTAACGTTAGGATTATGGTTAGGGTTAGAGTTAGGGTTAGGCTTAGGGTTAGAGTTAGAGATAGTGTTAATGTTAGAGATAGGTTTAGGATTAGGGTTAGTGATAGTGTTAATGTTAGGGATAACATTAGGGTTAGAATTAGGGTTAGGTTTAGGTTTAGTTTTAGGGTTGGCATTAGGTTTAGGGTTAGTGTTAGGGGTAGGGTCAGGGTTAAGTTCAATTTTAGCTTTATTGTTAGGGTTAGAGATTGTGTTACAGTTACCTTTAGGGTAAGGTTTATGTTTCGTGTTAGGAATATGGTTAGGGTTAGTGTTATGGTTAGGTTTAGGGCTAGGGTTAGGATTAATGTTTGGGTTAGGTTTAGTGTTAGTTTTAGGGTTAGTGTTAGGGTGAGTGTTAGGGTTAGTATTAGCTTTCAGGTTAATGTTTAGGTTTAGGTTTAGGTTTAGGGTTAGAGTTAGGGTTAGTGTTAGCTTTAGGTTTAGGGTTAGGGTTAAAGTTAGGGTTAGAGTTTGGCTTAGTGTTAGGGTTAAGATTAGGATTAGGGTTTGTGTAAGTGTTAGTGTTAGGATTAGGGTTATGGTTTGGATTTGGATAGAATTAGTGTATGCGATAGTATTAGGGTAATGGTTAGAATTAGACTTAGGGTTAGGGTTATAGAAAGGGTTAGAATTTGGGTTAGCTTTAGGGTTAGTGGTAGGGTTAGTTTTAGGGTTCATGTTAGTGTTAGGTTTAGGCTTAGGGTTAGGGTTAGTGTTAGTGTTAGTGTTAGGGATAGTGTTAAGTTTACATATAGGTTTAGGGTTAGGGTTAGTGTTTGGGTTAGGGTTAGGCTTAGGGTTAGGTTTAGGGTCAGTGATAGAGCTAAGTTAAGGGTTAGAGTTAGGGTTAGTATTAGTGTTAGGGTAAGGTTTAGGGTTAGGATTAGGGTTAGGATAGGCTTAGGTTTACGTTTAGAGTTAGGGTTAGGGTGAGGGGGAGTGTTAGGGTTTCTGTTAGGTGAGGATTATGATTAGAGTTTCAGTTAGGATTAAGGTTATCTTAGTGTTAGGATTATGGTTTGGGTTAGTGTTATGTTTAGGGTTAGGGTTACAGTTAATATTAGTGTTACGATTAGGGTTAGGGTTAGGATTAGTGTCAGTGTTATGTTTAGGGTTAGGGTTAGGCTTAGGGTTAGTGATAGAGCTAAGTTAAGGGGTAGGGTTAGTGTAGGCTTAGGGTTAGTGTAGGTTTAGGGTTAGGGTTAGGTTGTTGATAGGATTAGGGTTAGAGTTTGGTTTAGGTTTCGTGTTAGGTTTTCGGTTAGGGTTAGTGTTAGGGTAAGGATTTGAACTAGGTTTAGGGTTAGAGTTAGGTTTATGTTAGGGTTAGTGTTAATAATAAGGTTAGGTTTAGGGTTACTTATTGGGTTAGAGTTAGGGTTAGGTTTAGTGTTAAAGTTAGTGTTAATGCTAGATTAAGATTAGGGTTAGGGATAGTGTTAGGGTTAGGGATAGGTTTAGGGTTGTTGTTAGGGTAAGGGTTGGAGTTACGTTTAGTGTTATGGTTAGGGTTACAGTTAGGGTTAGGATCAGTGTTAGGGTTAGGGTTAGTTTTAGCTTTAGTTTTATGGTTAGTGTTAGAGTTAGTGTTAGGGGTATGTAAGGGTTAGAGTTAAGGTTTTGTTAGGGTTAGTATTATGGTTTCAGTTAGGGTTTGTGTTAGGGTTAGGGTTAGTTATAGGGTTATGGTTAAGTGTAGGGTTAGGGTTAGGTTTAGTGTTAGGTTTAGCGTTAGCGTTAGGTTTAGAATTAGTGTTAGGTTTAGCATTAGGTTTAGGGTTAGTGTTAGGGATAGGGAAAGTTTTAGGTTTAGTTTGAGGGTAAGGGTTAGTGTTAGATTTAGTGTTATGGTTAGTGTTAGGAAATGTGTTAGGTTTAGTGCTTGGGTTAGATTTAGGATTAGGGTACGGTTTAGGGTTAGGGTTAGGTTTATGTTTAAGGTTAGGTTTAGTGTTAGGTTTTGGTTTAGGATTAGGGTTAGTGTTTGGGTTAGGAAAGGGTTAGTTTTAGTCTTGATGTTAGGGTTTGTGTTAGAGTTAATGTTTGGATTAGGTTTAGGGTTAAGGTTAGGCTTATTGTTGGTGTCAGGATTAGGGTTAGCGTTAGAATTAGTGTTAGTGTTAGCGTAGGATTAGAGTTATGCAAAGGGTTAGGTTTAGGTTTAGTGTTAGGGTTAGGGATAGGGTAAGGGTTAGTGTTAGGATTATGATTAGAATTTGTGTTAGGATTAGGATTATGGTGAGTATTCGGGTTAAGGTTAGGGTTAAGTTTAGGGTTAGGGTCAGTTTTAGTGTTTAGACTTGGGTTAGGGTTAGGGTTATGGATAAAGTTAGATTTAGGATTAGTTTTAGCTTTAGTTTTATGGTTAGTGTTAGGGTTAGGTAAGGATTAGGGTTAGGGTTGGGTTAGGTTTAGAGTTATGGTTTGGATTATGGTTTGTGTTATGGTTAGGGTAAGGGTTAGTCTTAGGATTATGGTTAGGTGTAGGGTTAGGGTTAGGGTGAGGGTTAGGGTTATGGATAAAGTTAAGTTTAGGATTAGTTTTAGCTTTAGTTTTATGGTTAGTGTTAGGGTTAGGTAAGGTTTAGGGTTAGGGTTGGGTTAGGTTTAGAGTTTTGGTTTGGGTTATGGTTTGTGTTAGGGTTAGGGTAAGGGTTAGGGTTAGGAATATGGTTAGGTGTAGGGTTAGGGTTAGGGTTAGAGTTAGGGTAAGGTTTAGAATTAGTTTTAGGGTTAGCATTAGGGTTAGTGTTAGGGTTAGGTTTAGGGTAAATTCTAGGGTTAGTGTTAGAGTTTGGGTTAGTGTTAGTGTTAGGGTTAAGGTTTGGGTAAGTGCTCAGGTTAGTGTTAGCTTTAGGGTAAGGTTTAGGGTTAGGCTTAGGTTAAATTTAGGTTTAGTGTTAGGTTTAGGGTTACAGTGAGTGTTAGGGTTAGAGTTAGTGTTAGGGTTAGTTTTTGTTTCTAGGATAGGGTTAGTGTAAGGGTTATGGACAGTGTTAGTGTGAAAGATAGGTTTAGAGTTAGTGTTAGGATTAGGTTTAGAGTTAGTATTACATTTAGTGATAGGGTAGGTTTAGGGTTAGTGTTAGGGTTAGAGTTAGAGATACGGTTAGCATTAGGATAAGTGTTAGTGTTACAGTTAGTGTTAAGCTTAAGTTTAGGATTAGATTTAAATTTAGTGTTACTGTTAGGTTAGATTAGGGTTTGGGTTAGTATTCGTGTTCAAGTTAGGGTTAGGTTTAGTGAATGGTTTATGTTTATGTTTAGGGTTAGTGTTAGTGATAGGGTTAGGGTAGGGGTTAGGGTTAGGATTAGTGAAAAGTTTAAGGTTATGTTTAATGTTAGTGTTAATGATAGCATTAGGGTTGTGATTAGGGTTAATGTTCAGGTTAGGGTTAAGATTTGCATTAGGGTTAGTGGTAGTGTTACAGATAGGGTTAAGGTTAGTGTTTTGGTTAGTGTTCGGGTTAGGGTTAGGATTAGGGTTCGTGTTAGGGTTAGGGTTAAGTTTAGGGTTAGGGTAACTGTTAGAGTTAGGGTTACAGTTATGGATAGAGTTAGTGTTAGGGTTATTGTTAGGGTTAGTGTTAGTGTTAGGTTTAGGGTTAAGGTTCAATTTAGGGTTAGTGTTAGGGTTAGTGTTACGGTTTGTGTTATGGTAAGATTTAGGTTTAGGGTTACAGTTATGGTTAAAATTCAGGATAGGGTTAGGTTTAGGGTTAGGGTTAGGTTTAAGTTAGGGTTAGGTTCAGGGTTAACATTCGTGTTAGGGTTAGATTTAGACTTAGGTTTAGCATTAGGTTTATTGTTAGAGTTATATTTAGTTTTAGGTTAAGGTTAATTTTAGGATTAGTGTTAGGATTAGGTTAGGGTAAGGTTTAGGTTATGATTAGGTTTAGGGTTAGGGTTAGGGTTATCATTAGCATTAGTGTTTGTTTTAGGGTTAGGGTTAGTTTAGGGATAATGTTAGGGTTAGGGTTATGTTTACGGTTAGTAAAAGTGTTAGGGTTAGTGTTAGGATTAGGGATAGGTTTTGTGTTAGGGTTAGCGATAGAGTTAGGGTTACAGTTAGGATTAGAGTTAGAGATAGTGCTAGGATTAGTGTTAGGGTTAATGTTAGGAATAAATTTAGGGTTAGATTTAGTGTTAGAGATAGGGTTAGGGTTAGTATTACGGCTAGGGTTAGGATTAGGTTTAGGGTTAGTGAAAGTGTAGGGTTAGGGTTAGGGTTAGTTTTAGGATTAGTGTTCGTTTTAGGGTTAGGGTTAGGGTTAGGTTTAGTGTTAAAGTTAGGATTAGGTTTAGGGGTAGTGATAGGCATATGGTTAAGTTTATGGTTAGTGTTAGGTTTAGGGTTAGGAATAGGGTTGGTGTTACTGATACTGTTAGTGTTAAGGTTAGGGTTAGTGTTAGGAATATGTTTAGGGTTAGAGTTAGGTTTAGATTTATGTTTAGGTTTAGGGATAGGGTAACTGTTACTGTTAGGGCTAGACTTAAGTTTAATGTTTGGGTTAGGGTTAGTGTTAGGTTTAGTATTAGTTTCAGGGTTAGGGTTAGTGATAGTGTGAGGTTTAGGGTTAGTATTAGCATTCAGATTGGGTTAGGTTGAGGGTAAGGGTTAGGTTAGGGTAAGGGTTAGGGATAGGTTTAGTGTTAGGGTTAAAGTTAGGATTAGGGTTAGTTTTAGTGTTAAGATTAGGGTTCAGTTTTGTGTAAGGGTTAGGGTTGGTGTTTGGGTTAGTATTAGTGTAATGGTTAAGGTTAGCGTTAGGGTTAGTGTAAGGTGTAGTGTTAGAATTTGGCTTAGGTTTAGGGTTGTTGGTAGGGTTAGGTTTAGGGTTCGTGTTATGGTTACGTTTACGTTTAGGTTAGGGTTGGTGTTAGGGGTAGTGTTAGGGTTAAGGATAGTGTTAAGTTTAGGGACAGTTTTAGGGTTAGGGTTAGTGTTAGGTTAGGGTTTGGTTTAGGTTTGGTTTTAGGTTGGTTATAGGGTTAGTGTTAGGTTAGTTTTAGTGTTAGGGTAAGGGTTAGGGTTAGGGTGCTGGTTATTCTTAGGTTTAGTTTTAGAGTTAGAGTTAGGGTTAAGGTTAGGGTTAGGGTTCGTGTTAGGGTCAGGGTTATGTTTAGTATTTTGGTTAAGATTAGGGTTAGTTTAGTGTTAGGATTAGGGTTTGGGTTAGTATTACGGTTAGGGTTAGGGTTAAGTTTAATGTTAGTGTTAGGTTTATGTTAGGGTTAGTGTTAGGGTTAGGGTGAGGTTTAGTATTAGGTTTAGGATTAGGGTTAGTAACAGGGTTAGTGTTGAGGTTAGGATTAGTGTTAGTTCATGATTATGGTTAGTTTTTGTTTTAGTGTTAGTCTTAAGGTTAAGGTTAGTGTAGGTTTAGGGTTAGGGTTAGATTAGTGAGAGAATTAGGGTTAGGGTTCAGGTTAGGTTTCTTGTAAGGGTTACATTTAGGGTTAGTGTTAGGTTAGGGTAAGGATTAGGTTTACTGTTAGTGTTAGAATTAGTGTTAGGTTTCATGTTAGGTTTAGGGTTAGTGTTAGGTTTAGGTTTAGTGTTAGGTTTAGTGTTAGTGTTAGGGTTATGTTTAGGTTTAGGTATAGTGTTAGGGTTAGAATAGGTTTAGGGTTAGTGTTAGGGTTAGGGTTACATTTAGTGTTATGGATAGAGTTAGGGTTAGCATTAGGGTTAGTGTTAGGATAATGGTTATGGTTAGATTTAGGTAAGGGTTAGGGTTATGGTCGAATTAGGTTTAGGGTTATGGTTTGGGTTGGGGTTTGTGTTAGGATTAGGGTTAGTGCTAGGGTTAATGTTAGGTTTAAGATTAGGGTTAGAGTAAGGGTTAGTGTTAGAGTTAAAGTTAGGGTAAGCTTTAGACTTAGTGTTAGTGTTAGGATTAGGGTTAGGGTTAGGGTAAGTTTTATGGTTACTCTTAGGGTTATGGTTAGTTTTAGGGTTAGGGTTAGGATTAGGGTTAGGGTTAGTGCTCGGGTTAGGGTTAGGGTTAGGGTTAGTGTTAGGTTTAGGTTTAGTGTTAGGGTTTGGGATAGGGTTAGGGTGAGGGTTAGTGTTAGGATTAGTTTAGTGTAAGTTTTAGGCTTAGTGTTATGGTTTGTGTTAGGGTAAGTGTTAGTATTAGGGTTAGGGTTACAGTTTGGATTAGGTTAGGTTTAATGTTAGGGTAAGAATTACAGTTAGGGTTAGGGTTTAGTGTTAGGGTTACCGTTTGTGTTAGGGTTAGGGTTAGAGTTATGGTAAGGGATAGGTTTAGGTTTAGTGTTAGGTTTAGGGTTAGTGTTAGCATTAGGGATAGTTTTAGGGTTAGTGTTAGCATTAGGGATAGTTTTAGGGTTAGTGTTAGAGTAGGATTAGGTTAGGTTTAGGGTTAGGGTTAGTTTTAGTGTTTGAGTTAAAGTTAGGTTTAGGGTTATGGATATTGTTGGTTAGGGATAGATTTAGGGTTAATGTTAGGGTTAGTGTTAGTTTTAGAGTTAGTGTTAGAGTTAGTTTTAGAGATAGGGTTAGTGTTAGGATGAGGGTTGGTTTTAGGGTTAGTGTTAAGTTTACATTTAGTTTTAGTGTTTGGATTACTGTTACTTTTAGGTTAGAGTTAGGGTTAGGGTTAGGGTTAGTGTTAGTATTAGGGTTACGGTTAGGGTTAGGGTTAGGGTTAGTGATAGGTTTAGGGTTATGTTTTAGGTTACTGTTATTGATAGGTTTAGGGTTCGGGTTAGAGTCAGTGTTTGGGTTAGGGTTAGGATTAGTGTTAAGGTAAGTGTTGGTGTTAGAAATAGGGTTAAAGTTAGTGTTAGGGTTAATGTTAGGGTTAGGGTTAGTTTTAGAGTTAGGGTTAGGGTGAGGATTAGGTTTAGGGTAAGTGTGAGGGTTAGAGTTACGGTTATGGATAGAGGTAGTGTCAGGGATAGGGTTATTGTTATGCTTATTGTTAAGGTTTGTGTTAGGTTGAGGGTTAGGTTCAGGGTTTTGGTTACGGTTACAGTTAGGATTCAGGTTAGGGTTAAGTTTAGGGTTAGGTTTAGGGTTTTTGTTAAAGGTATGTTTAAGGTTAGGGTTAGGGTTCATGTTAGGGATGTGTTTAGGGTTAGTGTTATGTTTAGTTTAGGGATATTGTTAGGTTTAGGGTTAGGATTAATGCTTTTATTAGGATTAGTGTAAGGTTAGTTTTTGTGTTAGGATTAGGCTTAGGGATAGTGTGAGGTTTTGGTTAGTATTAGTGTTCGGGTTAGGTTTAGGTTTAGGGTTAGAGTTAGATTTAGATTTTGGGTTAGGGTTAGGGTTAGAGTTAAAGTTAAGGTTACGGTTAGGGTTAGTGTTAGGATTAAGATTAGGTTTGGGTTTGTGTAAGGGTTAGGGTTATGGTTAGGGTTAGGGTTGCAGTTAGGGTTAGTATTAGGGTAATGGTTGGGGTTAAAGTTAAAGTTAGTGCTAGAGTTAGGGTTAGAATTTGGGTTGGGGTTAGGCTGAGTGGTAGGATAAGGTTTGGGTTCTTCTTAGGGTTAGGTTGAGGGTTAGGATTAGGGTTAGGGTTAGTGTTAGGGTTAGGGTTAGGGATAGTGTTAAGGTTAAAGATAGGTTCAGGGTTAGGGTTAGTATTAGGGTTAGGGTTAGTTTTAGGTTTGGTATTATGGTTAGGGTTAGAGTTAAGTTTAGGTTTAGGGTTAGGGTTAGTGCTTGGTTTAGGGTTAGGGTTAGAGTAAGGTTTATGGTTAAGTTTAGGTTTAGGTTTAAGGTTAGGTTTATGTTAGGGTTTGGGTTAGGGTTAGTGCTAGGGTTAATTTTAAAGTTAGATTAGGGTTAGTTTTAGGCTTAGTGTTAGGTTTTGTGTTAGGGTAAGGGTTACAGTTGGTATTAGGGTTAGGGATAGGGTTAATGTTAGTGTTAGGGTTAGGGTTAGGGTTAGAATTAGATTTATGGTAAGAGTTAGGTTTAGGTTTAGTGTTAGGGTTAGGGATAGAATTAGTATTAGTGTTAGGGTTAGCATTAGAGATAGTGTTAGGGTTAGGTTTAGGGTTATGTATAGTGTTAGGGTTAGGGATAGGTTTAAGTTTAGTGTTAGGCTAATGTTAAGTGTTAGTTTTAGTGATAGACTTAGGGTTAAGGTTAGGGTTAATGTTCTGGCTATGGTTAGGATTAGTGTTAGTGTTCGTGTTAGTGTTAGGGATAGGATTAAGGTTAGTGTCAGGTTAAGTATTAGGGTTAGAATTATGGTTAAAAATATAGTTAGTGTTAGGGTTAGGGTTAGGTTTAGTGTTAAGGTTATGTTTAAGGTTAAGGTTAGGGTTAGGTTTAGTGTTAGGGTTAGTGTTAGGTTTTGTATTAGGGTGAGGGTTAGGGTTAGGTTTAGTGTTAGTGTTAGGATTAGATTTACGGTTAGTTAGGGTTAAGGTTAGGATTAGTGTTAGTGTTAAGGTTAAGGTTTCTGTTATTGTCAGGTTTATGGTTAAGATGTCAGTTCAGATTAGGGTTAGTTTAGTGTTAGTGTTACAGATTGGGTTAGTGTTACGGTTCAGGTTAGGCTTAGTGTTTCATTTAGGGTTAGGGTTATTGTTAGGATTAGGATTATCATTAGTGTAAGGTTTAGGGTTAGAGTTAGGCTTAGGGTTAGTGATAGAGTAATGGTAAGGATTAGGGTTACTGTTTGGGTTAGGGTTAGGTTTAGGTTAGGATTAGGATTATTTTAGGGTAAGGGTTATGGTTGTGGTTAGGGTTTGTGTTAAGGTTAGTTTTAGGGTTAGGTTTAGGGCTAGGTTTAGTGTTAGGGTTAGGGTTAGGTTTAGGTGTAGTGTTAGGGTTAGGGGTAGGTTTATGGTTAGGATTTGGGTTAGAGACAGGGTTAGTGTTAGGGTTAGGATTAGTGTTAGAGTTAGGTTTATTTTTAGATTTAGGTTTATGTTTAGTCTTAGGATTAGGGTTAGTGTAGATTTAGGGTTAGGGTTAGGTAAGTTATAGGGTTAAGGTTAGTGTTCTGATTGGGTTTCGTGTTAGGGTCATGGTTAAGTTAAGTTTTAGGTTTAAGGTTAGAGTTAGGATTAGAGTTAGTAACAGGGTTAGGGTTAGTGTTAGGATTAGGGTTAGGGTTCCTGCTCGTGTTAGTTTTAGTGATATGGATAAGGTTAGGTTTAGTGTTAGGGTTAGTGTTAGTGATAGGGTTATGGTTAGTATTAGGAATAGTGTTAGGTTTAGGGTTAGGTTTAGAGTTAGTGTTAGGTTTAGGGTTACGGTTAGTGTTACGGTTAGGATTAGGGTTAAGGTTAAAGTTTGTGTTAGGCTTATGGTTAGTTTTAGCTTTAGTTTTATGGTTAGTGTTAGGGTTAGGGTTATAATTTGATAATGTTAGAGTTAGGGTTGGGTTAGGATTAGGATTATGGTTTGTGTTAGGGTTTGTATTATGCTTAGAGTTAGGGTTAGGGTTATGGTTAAGTATAGGTTTAGGGTTAGTGATAGTGTTAGTGTTAGGGTTAGGTCTTGGGTTAGGGTTAGGGTTAGGGTAATGTTTAGGGTTAGGTTTCAGTTTCGGTTTAAGGTTAGGTTTAGTGTTAAGTTTTGGGTTAGGGTTAGGGTTAGGTTAGGGTAAGTTTCAGGCTTAGTGTTAGGGTTTGCTTTAGGGTAGGGTTAGTATTATGGTTAAGGTTACAGTTCGGATTAGGATTAGGGTTAGGTTTAAGTTTAGGGTTAGTGTTAGTGTTAGGGTTAGGGTTAGAGTTAGGGTTATTGTTAGTATTGGGATTACGGTTAGAGTTATGTTAAGGGTTAGGTTTAAGGTTAGGGTTAGAGTTAGAAATAGGTTTAGGGTTAGTGTTAGAATTAAGGATAGGATTTGTGTTAGGGTTAGGGTTAAGGTGAGTGTTATGGTTAGGTTTAGACTTAGGGTAAGTTTTAGAGCTTGGGTTAAAATTAGTGTTAGGGTTATGGATAGTGTTTGGGTTAGAGATAGGTTTAGGGTTAGTGTGAGGCATAGGGTTAGGGTTAGTGTTACGGTTAGGGTTAGGGTTATTGTTAGGTTTAGGTTTAGAGATAGGGTTAGGGTTAGTGATAGGTTTAGGGTTATGTTTAGGGTTAGTGTTAGTGACAGGGTTAAGTTTGGGTTTAGGTTTAGTGTTAGGATTAGGGTTAGGGTTAGGATTAGGGTAGTTAGGGTTAGGGTTATGATTATGGATAGAGTTAGTGTTAGGGTTAGGTTTAGGGTTAGTGTTAAGATTAGTTTTAGTGTTATGGTAAGTGTTAGGGTTTGTGTTAGGGTGAAGTTTATGGTTAGGATTAGGTTTTTGATTGCGGTTAAGATTCAGGTTAGGTTTTAGGTTTGGGTTAGTATTAGGGTTAAAGTTTGTGTTAGGGATAAATTTAGGGTTAGGTTTTTGGTTAGGGTTATTGTTAGTGTTATCTTTAGATTTAGGGTTAAGGTTAGTTTTAAAGTGAGTGTTAGGTTTAGGGTTAATATAAGGTTTAGGTTAGGGTTAGGGTTAGGTTAGGTTAGGGTATGGTTAGCATTAGGGTTTGTGTTAGGGTTAGGGTTAGTGTTAAGGTTAGGGTTAGGATTAGGGTTTTGTTAGGGTTAGGTATATGGTAAGTGTTATGGTTAGGATTAGGGTTAGAGTTAGTGTTAGCATTATTTTTAGGGTTAGTGTTAGGGTTAGGGTTAGAGTGTGTGTTTGTGGTACTGTTTGGGTTAGTGTTAATGTTAGGGTTAGCGTTAGGGTTAGTGGTAGGATTAGCATTATGTTTAGGTTTAGGGTTTATGGTAGAGTTAGGGTTAGATTTAGGATTAGTATTAAGGTTACGATTAGCATTACGTTTTGGTTAGCATTAGGGTTAGTTTTTTGTTTAGGTTTAGGGTCAGGTTTAGTGTTACAGTTGGGTTAGGGTTAGGGTTAGTGTTATGATTAGCATTATAGTTAATTTTAGGGTTAGTTTTAGGGTTAGCATTACGGTTAGTTTAGGGTTAGTTTTAATGTTAGTTTTAGGGTTAGTGTTAGTATTAATTTTAGGGTTAGGGTTATGACTAGGTTTAGGTTTAGAGTTTGGTTTAGTTTTAGGATTAGGGTTATGGTTAGGGTTAGTGATTTGTTTAGGGTTAAGTTTACGATTAAGGTTAGTGTTAGGGTTAGTATTAGGTTGTTGTTAGGGTTAGGGTTAATGTAAGACTTGGGTTATGGTTAGAGTTAGTATTAGCTTTAGCATTAGAATTAGGTTTAGGGTCAGTGTTAGGGTTAGCATTAGGGTCATGATAAAGGTTAAGGTAAAGTTTAGTGTTAGGTTTCGGGTTAGTGTTAGGTTTAGGGTTAGCTTGATGGTCAGGGTTATGGTTAGTGTTAGTGTTAGGGTTAGGGATAAGTTTAGGGTTTTTGTTAGGGTTAGGATTAGGGTTAGGGTTAGGTTTAGGGTTAGGGTTAGTGTTAGGATAGGGTTAGGGTTTGTGTTAGGTTAACGTTAGCTTGAGTGTTAGGTTTAGGGTTAGGTTGAAGTTTTGTGTTACTCTTTGGTTTAGGTTTGGGGTTAGTGTTAAGGATAGTGTTAGAGTTAGGGATAGGTTTAGAGTGAGTGATAGGGTTAGGGTTAGTGTTATGGTTAGTTAAGGATTACATTTAAGTTTAGTGTTAGGGTTAGTGTTAGGTTAAGTATTAGGGTTAGGGTTAGTTTTAGGTTTAGTGTTGTGGTTAGGATTAGGGTTAGGATAACTGTTAGTTTAAGTGTTAGGGTTAAGGTTTTTGGTAGGGTTAGGGTAAGTGTTAGGTATATGAATAGGATTAGGATTAGATTTAGGGTAAGGGTTTGGGTTAAGTTTAGTGTTTGGGTTATGGTTAGGTTTAGAGTTAGTTTTAGGATTAGTGATAGGGTTAGGTTTATTGTTAGGGTTAGGGTTAAAATTAGTGATAGGGTTAGAGTTGTGTTAGGTTTAGTGTTAGGTTTAGGGTTAGGGTTAGGGTAAGTAGGGTTTGGTTTAGAGTTAGTGTTCGTATTAGGGTTAGGATAAGGGTTAGGGTTAGTATTATGGTAGAGTTAGGCTTTGGTTTAGGGTTGCAGTTAGGGTTAGGATTAGTGTTAGGGTAAGTTTTAGGTTTAAGGATAGGGATAAAATTAGGTTTCCAGTTATGGTTAGTGTTAATTTTAGGAATAGGGTTAGTGTTAGGGTTAAAGTTAGGATTGGGTTTAGTGTTAGGGTTAGGTTTATGGATAAGGTTAGGTTTCATGTTAGGCTTAGGGTTAGGGTTATGATAAGTTTTTATTTTAGGGTTAGGGTTATGTTAGGTTTAGGTTTACAGTTAAAATTATGGTTAGGGTTAGGTTACGGTTAGTTTTAGGGTTAGGGTTAGTGTTTGTGTTAGGGTTTGGGTTAGTGTTAATATTAGGTTTAGGGTTAGAGTTATGGTTAGGGTTCGGTTTAGTGGTATGGTTTAAGTTAGGGTTGGTGTCAAAGTTGTTGTTACGATTAGGGTTGGGATTACGGTTAGGATTAGATTTAGGGTTGGGGTTAGGGTTAAGGTAAGTGTTAGGGTTAGCATTACGGTTAGATTTAGGATTAATGTTAAGGTTACCATTATGGTTAGGTTTAGTGTTAGGGTTAGTGTTAGGGTTAGGGTTAAGTTTAGAGTTAGTTTTAGGGTTAGGGATAGAGTTAGGATTAGATTTATATTTAGGGTTAGTGTTTGTGTTAGGTTTAGTGTTAGGGGAAGGCTTAGGCTTTGTGTTTGTTTTAGAGTTAGAGTTAGGGTTAGGATTGCAATTAGGATTTGGTTAGGCTTAGGGTTAGGATTAGATTTAGGGTGTTAGGGTTATTGTTAGATTTTGTGTTACGGTTAAGGTTAGGTTTAGTCTTAGGTTAGGTTTATGTATGGGTAGGATTAGGGTTATGGTTAGTGTTAGTGTTAGTTTTTGTTTTCAGGTTAGTGTTAGGGTTAGTGTTAGGGTTAGGGTTAGGTTTGGGCTAGGATTAGATTTAGGGTTAGGGTTTGTGTTAGGTTTAGGGTTATTGTTAGGTTTAGAATTGGGGTTAGGTTTGGATTAGGGTTAGTGTTAGGGTTATTGTTAAGTTTATTATTAAGGTTAGGATGAGGGTTATTGTTATGTTTAGGTTTATGGTTAAGGATAGGGTTAGTGTTAGGTTTAGTGTTAAGGTTAGGTTTAAGTAAAACTTAGAGTTAAGTTTACGGTTAGGGTTTGTGTTAGATTTTGGGTTAGCATTATTGTTAGTGTTATGGTTAGTTTTAGGGTTAGTGTTATGCTTAGGGTTAGGTTTCTTATAAGGGTTAGGTTTGGTGTTAGCATTAGAGTTATTTTTAATGTTAGGTTTAGGTTTAATATTCAGGTCAGGGTAAGGTTTAGGGTTAGCATTTAGGGTTAGGTTTAGTGTCAGGTTTAGGGTTAGGGTTAGGCTTAGTGTTAGGGTAAGTGTTAGGGTTAGGTTTATGGTAAGGGTAAGGGTTAGTTTAAGAGTTAGGTTCAGGTTTAGGGTTAGGGTTTGTTTTAGCATTAGGTTTAGGGTTACAGATAGGATTAGGGTTAGAGTTAGGGTTAGGGTTAGGATTAGGGTAAGTGTTAGGTTTACAGTTAGTGTTAATGTTATTTTTAGGTTTAAGTTTAGGGTTAGGGTTATGTTTTGTGTTAGGGTTATTGTTAATGTTAGGGTTAGGGTTAATGTTAGGTTTAGGGTTATGTTTACAGTTAGGGTCAGTGATAGGTTTAGGTTTGGAGTTAGGGTTAGTGTTAGGGTTAGGTTTAGAGTTAGTGTTAGGGTTACTGTTAGGATTAGGTTAGTGTTAGGGTTGATTTGTGGTTAGGGTTAGGGTTAGGGTTAGGTTAAGTTTAGATTATGGTTTGGTTTAGGGTTTGTCTTAGGTTTAGGGTCAGTTTTGGTGTTAGGGTTAGGGTTAGGTTCAGTGTTATGGTTATGGATATGGTTTGTGTTAGGGTTGGGATTACGGTTATAATTAGCATTAGGGTTAAGGTTAGGGTTAGGTTTAGTTTTAGGGTTAAGTTTATGGATAGGGTTTGTTTTAGATTTTGGGTTAGGTTTGGGGTTAGTGTTAGGGTTGGTTAGGGTTAGGGTTAGTGTTAGGGTTAGCATTAGGGTTAGGTTTAGGGTAAATGTTAGGGTTATCCTTAGTGTTTGAGACAGTGTTAGGTTTAAAGTTTGTGTTAGGGTTAGGGTTAGGGTCAGTGTTAGGTTTAGGGGTATAGTTAGGATTAGGGTTAGTTTTAGGGTTAGGTTTAGGTTTAGGTTTAGGGTTAGGGTTATGGTAAGTGTTAGGTTAGGTTTACAGGTAGGATAGGGTTACGATTAGAGTTAGTTTTAGAGTTAGGTTTTGCATTAGGGTTAGTGTTAGGTTTAGTGTTAGTGTTATGTTTAGGTTTGGATTAGGGTTACTTTTAGGGTTATGGTTAGGGTTTGTGTTAGGTTTAGGATTTGGTTAATGATTAATGTTAGTGTTAGGGTTAGGGTTATTGTTAGGGTTAGGTTTTGGGTTCGTGTTAGGGTAATAATAGTGTTAGTTTTGGGGATATGTTTAGTGTTAATGTTAGAGTTAGAGTTAGGGTTAGTGTTATGTTTAGGGTTAGGCTTAGGGATAGGGTTAGTATTAGTGTTAGTGTTAGCGTTAGGTTTAAGGTTAGTGGTAGGGTTAGCATTCAAATTAGGTTTAGGGTTACTTTTAGGGTTAGTGTTAGGATTAGGGTTAGTGTCAGCATTAGGGTTAGTTTTAGTATTAGGTTTAGCGTTCGACTTAACTTTAGGGTTAAGGTTACAGTTTGGGTAATGATATTTTTTAGGGTTAGGTTTAGGTTAGGGTTAGGGAAATGGATAGGTTAGGTTTAGAGATAGTGGTAGGGTCAGGCTGAGGATTAGCATTAGGGTTAGGGTTAAGGTTAGGGTAATGGATATCTTTAGAGCTAGGGTTATGGTTAGGCTTATGGTTAGAGTAATGGCTAGGGGTAGGATTAGGTTTAGGTTTAATGCAAGGATTAAAGTTACTGTTAGGTATAGGGTAAGTGTTAGGGCTAGGTTTAGGGTTTGAGTTAGGATTAAAGCTAGGGTTGGGTCTTGGATTAGGGCTAGGTTTTGGGTTATATTAGGGCTCATTTTAGGAATACTGCTAATGTAAGAACTAAAGTTATGATTAGGGCTAGTTTTAGGGTTACAGTTAGGAATGAGTCTAGTTTTAGGATTATGTTTAAGTTTAGGGTGATGTTTTTAACTAGGGTTCATGTTAGGGTCAGAGTCAGAATCATGATTCATTTTATGGTTAGGGATAGGACTCAAATTAGGGGTAGGCTTAGGGCTAGATCTAGAGTTAGGATTTGGTTTAGGTCAAGGGTTAGGGTTAGTCCTATAGCTCGGTTTTGTTTTAGGACTAAAGCTAAAGTTAATGGTAGTTTTAAGTGTTAGTGTACTTGCTACTGATAGGGTGAGTTTAGGCTTAGGAGTAGATTTAGAGTTATGGTTAATTCTAGGGTTAGTGTTTTGGCTAGCGTTAGAGCTAAGATTAGGGCTAGTATTTGGGTTATAGTAAAGGATAGGGTTAAAACTAGGAATAAGGCTATGGCAAGAGTTAGAATTAGTCTTAGGACTAGAATTTGGGTTAGGGTTAAGGCTAAATTAGGGCTAGGAATAGGTCTAGGATTAGTGTTAGGCTTAGGCCTAAGATTATGGCTACTTTATGGTTAGGTTTAGGGTTAGGTTCAGGGGAAGGGCTGCCTGTTTGATTTCCACCTCCATTTCCATTTACCCATAGGTGTCAAATGAAGTGAAATCTTAAAATACAAAGTGTTCATGATAGTGAACATTTCCCTAAAACTATCCCTAACTGTAACCCTAGACCTGACATTAGCCCTAGCCATAATTCTAGCCCTAACCCTAACACAAACCCTAGACCTTATCCTAGCCCTAAACGTAGCCTTAATTACAATCCTATCCCAAACTCTAGGCCTAACCCTGACACTAACCCTATCCCTAATCTTAGCACTAATTTAGCCGAATCCCTAACATTAGTCCTAAGATGAACTCTAACTCTCACATTAGACCTTGCACTCTTTCTAACCCTATCCCTTACCATAACCCTAACCCTAGCCCTAACCCTTGCCTTATCTTTTGCTCTAGCACTAACCTTAGATAAAACCTAACTCTAAATCAAGCCCTAACCCAAAGACTAAGCCAAATCCTAACACTAGCCTAAACCATAACACTAATCCTAAAACTAGCCCTAACCCTAGCCCTACCCCTAAAACAAAACCAAGCTACAGCTAAACCTAAACCTTAATCTAATCCAAACCCTAACCTTAAACCTAGCCCTAACCCTAGTCCTAATATGAGTTGTAAGTTGAACCCTTAAACTAACCCTGAACCTGACACTTACCCTAACACTACTAGCTCTAAACATCACCCTAACCCTAAAACTAACCATAACACTAACGCTATCCCTAAAACCCTAAAACTAGCCCTAAACATCACCCTAGTACTTACATTATCCCTAACCCTAACCCTATTCCTAACTTAACCCAAAACCTAGCCCTAATCCTAGCTTTAACCCTAGCCTTATTTGCAACCATAAACCTAGGCCCAAACTGATCTCTAACTCTCCAATACCATCTCCAAAACCATAACTCTAATGCTAACCTTAGGCATGAACCCTAATCTTAATCCAATCTATTACCCTGAACCTAACTTGAAACTAACCCTAACACTATAATTACCCTAACCCTAATACTAACACTAATTCAAGCCCTAACTTTAGATCTTAATGAATACCAAACCCTAACACTGACCTTGACCCTAATAAAACTCCTAGCTCTAAACTTGAACATAACACTACACCTAACCCTTACCATAGACGTAGCCATAATTCTAACCCTAAAAGTAACTTTATCCATAATTCTGAACCTGAAATTAGCCCTAGCCCTAATCCTAGTCCTAAACCTAAAACAAACCATAGCCCTCATCTTACCCCTAAACCTAGCTTTAATTATAACCCTAACCTAACCCTACCCCTAACCCAAATTTTAACCCTCACACTACTTCTATAACTAGCTATAATGCCATCTTTTACTCTAAACTTAATCCTAACCCTAACCCAAACTCTAGGCTTAAGCTAAACAATGAACCTAGCCCTATCCTAGCACTAATTTAGCCCTATCTCTAACCCTAACACTAACCCTAGCCCTAAGACTCACTATAACTCTCGCACTATACCTATCCCTAAATCTAACCCCATCCCTTACCATAATCCTAGCCCTAGCCCTAACCCTTGGCCTATACTTAGTCTCAGCCCTAACCCTAGATCTAACCCTAATTCCAAATCTAACCCTAACCTAAGCCTAAGCTTAACATTTACACTATCCCTAAACCTGACCCTAGGACTAAACCCAAACCAAGCAATAGCCCTAACCCTAAACATTAACTTAAACCAAACCCTAACACTAAACCTAAACCTATCCCAAGCCCTAATTCAAGTTCTAACACTAACTTTAAAACTAACACTGACCCTGACTCATATCCTAACACTCAACCTAGCTCTAAACACTTCCCTCACCTTAAACTGAATGCTAAGAATAACCCTAACAATAATTCGAGTCCTATCCCTAACCCTAAAACGAACCCTGACCTGACCCTTTACCTAACAGAAACCCTAGCTATAAATATCACCCTAAACTTAAACCTAACCCTAACACTAAACCTAGCCATAACACTAAAACTAACCTAATTTTAACACTAGTTCTTACATTAGCGTGGCCCTAATCATATTTCTAACCATAACACAAACACTAGCCCTGATCCGAGTCTTAAACTTAGATTTAACCCTAAACCTAACAATAACCATAGCCCTAAACCTAGCTCTAAACCAATCCCCTACCCTAAGCAAAACCCTAAACCTAAGGGTAAACCTAGACCTCTCCCTAATCCTTAGGCTAACCAAAACCCTAACTCTATTAATAGCCCTAACCCTAGCTCTCATTCTAGCTCTAACCATATCCCAAATTCTAACTCTAACCCTGATTTTTATACTGACCCTACCACTGATCCTAAGTCTAACTCTAACCCTAACTCTAACACCAAACCTATGGTAATCCTATCCCTAGACCTAACCCTGAAGCTAACTCCCAGCCTAGTTCTAACCATAGCTAAGAACATAACCCTTACACTAAACATAATCTTAAACCTAACCATAGTTCTAATCCTCAACCTAATCATAACTCAAGACCTAATCCTAACCATAACCCTAGCCATAACCTTAACTCTAACTATATTCATTACCCTAAACATTACCCTTACGGTAATGTAACCCTAGGCATAACCCTAACCCTATCACTATCCCCCAAACTGTCAATTACCCTAAAACTAACCTGAACCCTAAACCTAACCTTATCATTACCCTAATGCTAACCCTAGTGCTAATTTGAGCCCTAACCCTAAACTCAAACCTAAACCAAAGCCCAACACTAACCCTGACACTAATAATTCCCCTAGCTCTAAACCTGGCTATTACCCTATACCTATCCCTTACACTAGACTTAGCCATAAACCTAACCCTAAAACTATCCTTAACCATAACCTGAGACCTGACTTTAGCCCTAGCCTTAATCCTAGCCCTAAACCTAGCACAAACTCTAGTCCTTATCCTAGCCCTAAACATAGCCTTTAATATAACCTTAACCGTAACTCTAGGCCTAACCCTAACACTAACCATAGCCCTAATCTTAGCCCTAATTTAGCTCTATCCCTAACCCTAACCCTAACCCTAACACCAGCCCAAAGACTAACTCTAATTCTTACCCTAGCCCAACTCTAGTTCAAACCCTATATTTTACTGGAAGCCAAATCCTAGCCTGAAACGTAGGTCTAACCCTAGCCATATTCATATCCCTGGCCATAACCCTAGATCTAACCCTAACTCTAAATCTAACCCTAACAATAACCCTAAGCCTAAACTGAACCCTAGCCCTAACCCTAAGGCTAATCCTAAAACTAGCCTTAACCCTAGCCCTAGCTCTAAAAGTAAACCAAGCCATAGACCCAACCCTAATCCTTAATATAAACCAAGCCCTAATCCTACACCTAGCCATAACCCTAGCAATAATTTGAGTCTTAAGCCAAACCCTAAAACTAACCCTCACCCTGACTCTGACCTTAACACTAACCCTAGGTCTAAACATCACCTAACCCTAAACCTAAACCTAACACTAGACCCAGTCCTAACCCCTAACACTAAAATTAGCCCTTATCATAACACTAGTACTTACATTAGCTGTAACCCTAACCCTAGTCGTAACTTAACCCAAATCCTAGCCCTATTCCAAGCTCTAACCCTAGGGTTAGACCTACGGTTCAGGCTAGCATTAGGCTTCCATTAAAGTATAGGGTTAGAACTAGAGTTAGGGCTAAGGTGAGAGTTAGAGTTAGTCTTTGGGCTAGGGTTAGGGTTAGTGTTAGGAATAGGGCTAAATTAGGGCTAAGATTAGGGCTATGGTTAGTGTTAGGGTTAGGCCTAGGTCTAGGATTAGGGTTATAATTAAGGCTATGTTTAGGGATAGGATAAGGACTAGGGTTTGTGCTAGGTTAAGGGCTAGGATAATTGCTAGGGCTAAAGTCAGGTAAACCCTAAACCTAACTCTAACCCTATCACTAATTGTTACCATAAAGCTAGCTGTAACCCTAGCTCTAACCCTATCCATTATCCTAACCTTAACCCTAACCCTAATGCTAACCCTAGGCCTAAACCTAACACTATCCCTAATCCTCTCCCTATCAATTATCCTAAATTTAACCTGAAACCTAAACCTAACCCTATCATTACGCTGATCCTAACCTTAATGCTACTTCGAGTTTTAACTTTAAATTTAACTTATCTAAAACACTAATCATGACCATGACCCTAATAATACCCTTAGCTCTAAACCTGACCCTAACTCTAAACCTAATGCTTACACAAGGTGTAGCCATAAACCTAACCTTAAACAATCTTTAACCATAAACCTAGACCTGAAATTAGGCCTAACCATAATCCTATCCCTAAACCTAGCCTTAATCCTAACCCAAACCATGACCCGAACCCTAACCCTAATTCTAACCCTCACCCTGGCCCTAATCCTACCTATAACCCCATCCATTCCCATAAACCTAACCAAAACCCTAACTCCCATCCTAACCCTAGGCCTAATGCTATCACTAAGCCTAGTGCTAATCCTAGCCTTAATTTAGTCCTATCCTGACCCTAACCCTAGCCCTAAGACTAACTATAACTCTCGCCCTAGCCTTAGCCCTAGTTCTATCATTAGCCCTATCCTAAATCTAGATCTAAACCTAACTCTAAATCTAAACCTAACACTAAATTTAAATGAACCCTAACACTACCTCTAACCATAATGCTAATCCTAAAACTTGCTCTAGCCCTGGCCCTAGCCATAAAACAAAATTAAGCCATATCCCTAACCCAAACCCTTAACCTAAACCAAACCCAAACCTTACACCTAGCCCTAGCCCTAACTCTCAAAATATCTCTGACCCTTACACTGACATTAACACTAATCCTAGCTCTAATCATCACCCTAACTTAGATTAACCCTAACACTAGACCTAGCCTTAACTGTAACCCTAAAACTAGCCTTAATTGTAACCCTAGTTCATACATTAGTCATTGACATAACCCTAGCCCTAACCCTAACACAAATCCTACTTCTTATTCTAGTTCTAACCCTAGCTTAAACCCTAATCTTTAACACTAGCCCTAACCTTAAACCTAACACAAGCCCTAACCCTACCTCTAACCATATCCCTTACCCTAAGCCAAACCCTACCCAAATGCTAACCCTAGTCCTAACCCTAATCTTAGCCTAACTTAAACACTAAGAGTATTACTAGTCCTAACCCTAGCATGCATTCTATTTCTAACCCTAATCCTGACACTCATCTGACTCTAAAAGTAACCCTAGGTCTAAACCTAACCCTAAACCTAAACCAAAACCTAACACTAGACCTACTGGTAACCCTATACTTATACCTAAGCCTAACACTAGACCTAGACCCAAAGCTAATCCTAAATATAGCTATAACTCTAGCCCTAGACCTAAACAAAATCCTAGCACTAGCCCTAACTATAAACCTTAACCTAAACCAAACACTTACCCTATCCCTAGACCTAACCCTAGTAGTAATTCTGGCTCTAACCCTAAACCTAACACTATCCCGAAAACCTGACCCTGATCCTAAAACTTAAACTAGCTTTAAACATGACACTAACCCAAAACTTAGACCTAACACTAGACCTAGCCATAACCCTAAACCTAAATCTAGCCCTAAACATAACCCTAGCTTTTCCATTGCCCATAGTCCTAACCCTAGCCCTAAACCTAGCAACAACAACAACAAATAAAACAAAACAGAGCTAAACCTAGGCCTAAACCATGCTCTAAGCCTAAACCTAAGCATAGCCCTAACCCTAGCCCTAATTCTAACCCTAACCCTCTCCTTAGACCTAACCCTAGCTCAAAGCCTAAACCTTACACTAAACATAACCCTAGTCCTATCCTAAATCCTAATCCTAACACTAACCCTAATCCTAAACTTAACCTTAGCCTAAACTTTAGCTCTAACCATATCCATCACCCTAACCCTAACCCTAATTAAAACCCGATCCCTAACACTAAACCTAACTCTAACCATAATCTTGAACTCAGAAGTAAACTTAACCTAACACTCGCACTAGCCCTTGCCCTAGCTCAAACATTAACCCTTATCCTAACCTAACCATAACCTTAACCCTAAACTAACACTTACCCTAACCCTAACACTTACCCTAAAACAAACCCTAGCTTTATCCCTAAACCTAATCCTAATCCTACACTTAATCCAAACCATAACCTAGCCCTAACCCTAGCTCTAAAACTATCCATTACACTAAACATAACCCTAATCCTAATGCTAACCCTAACCCGATCGCTGAAACCTAACCCATCCATTACTTAAACCTTAACTAAAACCTAAAGTAAACCCTTCCATTACCTTAACTCTAAACCTAACCCTAACGCTAATTTGAGCCCTAACCCCTTAACCTTAATGTAAACCAAACGATAACCCTGACCCTGACCGTGACACAAATAATAATTCTAGCTCTAAAGCTGACCTTTAACATAAACCTAACCCTTTCACTAGACCTAGCCATAACCTAACCCTAAAACTATCCTTAAACATAACCCTAGACCTGATATTATCCGTAGCCCAAATTATAGCCCTAAACCTATCAGAAAACTTACCCTCATCCTAGCCCTAATCCTAGCCTTAATCCTAAACTGAACCATAGCCCAAGGCCTAATCCTAATTCTAACCCTCACCCTAGCCCTAAACCTAGTTATAAACCCCCCTAGTCCTCTAAACTTAACCCTAACCCCAGTGTTAACCTTAACCCTAGCCCAACCCCTAGACTTAACCCTAACAATAACCCTATCCCTAATTTAGCCCTAACCCTAACCCTCACACTAAGCCTACTCCTAAGAATAAATCTAATTCTCACCCTAGACGCATCCCTAGTTCTAACCACATTCCTTACCATGAATCTAACCCTAGCCCTAACCCTATCACAAGCCCTAACTCTATATCAACCCTAACTCTAAATCTAACCCTAAACCTAAGCCTAAACTTCACTCTAACAATAGCCCTAACACTGATGTTAATCCAAAATGTAGTCTTAACCCTAACACTAGCCCTAAAACAAAACTGAGCCACAGCTCTAACCATAACCCTTAACTTAAACCAAGACCTAAACCTACACCTAGCCCTAACTTTAGACCTAATTCAAGTCCTAAAAATAACACTAAAATTAACCCTGATCCTGACACTGACCCTATATATAAGCCTTGCTCTAAACATCATCCAAACCCTAACCCTAAAACTGGCACTAATTGTAACACTAGTTAATACATTAGCCATAGCCCTAATCCTAGCCTTAACCAAACCCAATACCTAGCCCTTATTTGAGAATTAACCCTAGTTTTAAACCTAACCCTAACCCAAAACCTAGCCCTAAACCTTACCATAACCCTATCCATAATCCTAACCATAACCCTAGCCTTATCACTAGCTCAAACCCTATCCATCACCCTAAACATAACCATAACCCTAATGGTAACTCTAGGCCTAACCCTAACCATATCACTAACCCTAACCTTATTCATTAACCTAAACCTAACCTGAACCATAAACCTAACCCTATCATTACCCTAACCCTAATCGTAATTCTAATTTAAGCCCTAATTCTAAACTTAACCTAAGCCAAACCCTAACTCTGACCCTTCCCATAAAAATATACCTAGCTCTAACCCTGACCCTACCCCTAAACCTAACCTTTATACTAGACCTAGCCATAAACTTAACCCTAAAACTATTCCTAACATAACCATAGACCTGACATTTTCCCTAGCTCTAATCCTAGCCCTAACCTTAACACAAACCATAGCCCTAACCCTAACCCTAACCCTAACCCTACCCTAATTCTATCCATAACCCTAGCCCTAAACTTAGCTCTAACCCTATCAATTACCCTAAACATAGGCCTAATTCTAATGCTAACACTAGGCCTAAATATAACCCTATGCCTAACAGTAAACCTATCCATTATGCTAAACCTAACCTGAACCCTAAACCTAATACTATCAGTACCCTAACACAAACCCTAATGCTAATTTGAGCCCTAACCCTAAACCCTAACCTAAACAAAACCGTAAACATAACCCCGACCCTAATAATACCCCTAGCTCTAAATTTGACCCTTACCCTAAATCTAACCCTTACACTAAACATAACCATAAACTTAAACCTAAAACTATCCCTAACCATAACCCTAGACCCAACATTCCCCCTAACATTAATCCTAGCCCTAACCCTAACACAAACCCTAGCCCTCATCTTAGCCCTTTACTAGCCTTAATCATAACTCTAAAGAAACCCTAGCCCTAACCCTAATTCTAATATTCGTCCTAGCCCTAAACCTAGCTCTAACCCCATTATTTACACTAAACCTAACCCTAAGCCCAAAATAAACCTTAGGCCTAAACACAAACATAAACCTAGCCTTATTCCTAGCCCTAATTAAGCCCTATACCTAACCAAACCCTAAGCCTAGCCCTAAGATTAAATCTCACTGTCATCCTAGCCCTATCCCTAGTTCTAACCCTATTTTATCATAACCCTAAACCTAGCTATAAACCTAGAACTAACCACTAGCCATATCCTTAGCCCTAGACCTAACCCTAGATCTAATCCTAACTCTAAATCTAACTCTAATCCTAAGACTAATGTTAGTGTTAGGTTTAGGAAGAGTTTTATTTCTAGTGCTAGTCTTAGGTTTAGAGTTAGATTTAGAGTTAGGATTACTACACTAGTCCTAAACCTAATGCTAATCTTAAAACTAGCCCTAACCATAGCCCTAGCCCTAAACAAAACAAAGCCATAGCCCTAACTTTAAAGCTTAACCTAAACCAAAACCTAACTCTACACCTAGCCCTAAACCTAGCCCTAATTCGAGTCCAAACCCTAACCCTAAAACTACCCCTGAACTTAATTTTGAACCTAATACTAACCATAGCTCTAAACATCACCCTAATGTTAACCTAACCCAACACTAGACCTAATCTTAACCACAATCTTATAACTAGGCCAAATCATAACTCTACTGCAAACATTGGCTGTAACTCTAAACCTAGCCCTAACTTTAATCAAAATTTAGCCCTAATCTGAAACCTAACTTTAGCTTTAACGCTAAATCTAATCCTAACACTAGCCCTAACCCTACCCTAAATGTAGACCTAACCCTAGGTCTAACTCTATCCCTTACCGTAAGCCAAACCTAACCCTAATGCTAACCCTAGTCCTAACCCTAATCTTATTACTAGTCCTAACCCTAGCCCTCATTCTAGCTCTAACCATAACTCAAACCTTACACTTATTCTGACCCTAATGGTAGCCGTAGGTCTAAACCTGACCCTAACCCTATACTGAACCCTAACACTAGCACTAGAAATAAACCTACTCCTAACCCTAACCCTCACACTAGCCCTAGACCTAAACCTAATCCTAAATCTAGCCATATCTCTAGCCCTAAACATAAAAAAACCTAGCCCTAGCCCTAATAATAAACCATAACCTAACCCAAACACTAACCATACCCTTAGACCTAACCATAGTGATAATTCTGGCTTTAACCGTAAAGCTAACTCTGACCGGAACACTGACCCTGACCCTAACACTAACTCTAGCTCTCAACATCATGCTAACACTAACGCTAAACCTAACACTTGACTTAGCCATAACACTAACCCAAAACCTGGCCCTAATCATAACCCTAGTTCGTACATTAGCTGTAGCCCTAACTCTAGCCCTAACCTAACCAAAAACCTGGCCCTAATCCAAGCGCTAACCCTAGCTTTAACCCTAACACTAACCTTAGCCATAAGCCAGTCCCTATCACTTCCCTAACCCTAGCACTTATCCTATTTATTACCTTAAGCCAAAACATAAACCTAATGCTAAACCTAGTCCTAAACCTAATCCATAGCCTAACCCAAATACTAACCCTATTACTAGTCCTAACCCTAGCCCTCATCCTTAGTCTAACCGTAAGCCAAATCCTAATCCTAACCCTGAAACATACTGAACCGAACACTAACCGTAGGTCTAAACCTGACCCTAAATCGAACCTGAACCTTAACATTAGCCTGACTGGTAATCGTATACCTAAACCTAAACCTAACACTAGTCCTAGACCTAAACCTAATCCTAAATCTAGAAATAACTCTAGCCCTAGACCTGAAAAACAACCTTGACCTAGCCCTAAAAATCACCCTTAACATATCCAAAACAATAACCCTATTTCTAGACCTAACCCTGTCCTAATTCTGGCAATAACCCCAACACTCACTCTAACCTGAACACTGACCCTGACCTCAACATAAACCTAGCTCCAAAGCTCACCCTAACTCAAAACCTAATCCTAACACTACACCTAGCCATAACTCTAACCCTAAAACTAGCCCTAATCATAACCCTAGCTCTTAACTACCTATGGCCCTAAACCTAGGCCTAAAATTACACAAAACCTAGCCCTAATCCTAGGTCTAAACCTAGCCCTAAGTTTAACCCTAAAATAACCATAGCCCTATTCCTAACCCTAACCTTCCCCTTAGACCTAACCCTAGCTCAAAGCATAAACTTTACCCTAAACATAATCCTAGCCCTATCCCAAATCCTAACCTAAACCTAGCCCTAATCCTACCCTTAACCATAACCCTAACCATAGCTCAAATTCTATACACTACTCTAATCCTAGCCCTAATCCTAACCATAACCCTAGCACAAACCATAGCTCTAATCCTATCCATTACCCTAAACATAATCCTAACCCTAATTCTAACTCTAGGCTTAACCCTAACACTATCACAATCTCTAAACCTATCCATTACCCTAAAACTAACCTGTACACTACTCCTAAGCCTAATGATCACCCTAACCCTAAAACTAACCCTAATGCTAATTAAAGCCCTAAACCTAAACCTTAACCTAAACTGAACCATAAGCCATACCCTGACCTTAATAATAAATCTAGCTCTAAACTTGACCCTTACCCTAAATCTAACTCTTACACTAGACTTAACCATAAACATAATCCTAAATCTATCCCTAACTGTAACCCTAGACTTTACCCTAGACACTTACCCTAACACAAACACTAGCTCTAAACCTTATCCTAAATGAAAAACTAACCCTAACACTAGACAAACCCTAAATCTACCCATAAACATAACCCTAGATCTTACATTACCAATACACCTAAAACTATCTTTAAACCTCACACACAACTGACCTGAACACTAACTCTAGTTAACCCTAGACCTAATCGTAATCCTTAGCCTAAATCAACACTAACCCTATTAATAGTCCTAACCCTAGCCCTCATTCTAGCTCTAAACCTAACCCAAAACCTACCTCTAACCTTCACCTTTATTTTCAACATAACACTAATTAGAGGTCTAAACCTGACCCTAACCCTAAACTGAATCCTGAAACTAGCCCTACCAGTGAACTTTTACCTAAACTTAACCCTAACACTATCCCTAGACCTAAACCTAATCCTAAATCTAGCAATAACTCTAGCCCTAGACCTAAACAAAAACTTAGTCCTAGCCCTAACAATAACCCTTAACCTAA
Source organism: Marmota marmota marmota (assembly GCF_001458135.2). Classification (NCBI taxonomy): domain Eukaryota; kingdom Metazoa; phylum Chordata; class Mammalia; order Rodentia; family Sciuridae; genus Marmota; species Marmota marmota. The sequence goes on along the minus strand of NW_026005800.1, from coordinate 414,144 downwards.
ACCAAACAATAACACTACCCCCAGAACTANTCTCTCTCTCTCTCTCTCTCTCTCTCTCTCTCTCTCTCTCTCTCTCTCTAAAAAAACTGAGCAATAGTCCTAATCTTGAAACTTAACTTAAACCAAACCCTAAAACTACACCTAGACCTAACCCTAGCCCTAATTCGAGTCCTAACAATAACCTAAAACTAACCCTGACCCTGAATCATATCCTAACACTAACCCTAGGTCTAAACACCACTCTAAACTTAAACCGAACCCTAAGAGTAACACTAGCCTTAATTCGAGTCATAATCCTAACCTTAAAACTAACCCTCATGCTGACTCATATCTTAACAGTTGCCCTAGCTCTAAAGACCGCCCTCACCTTACACTGAAACCTAAAAGTAATCCTAGCCCTTATTTAAGTCCTAACCCTAACCCTAAAACTAGCACTGTCTCTGAATTATATCCTAATACTAACATAGCTATAAATATCACCCTAACATTAAACCTAACCCTAACACTAGACCTACCCCTTCTCCTAACCCTAACTATAACCTAGTTTTTACATTATCCATTGCCATAACATTAGCCCTAACCCTAACACAAAAATTAGCCCTAATCTGAGCCCTAAACCTAGATTTAACCCTAACCTGAACCCTAACTCTAGCCCTAATCCAAGCTCTAAGCCTACCCTTACCCAAAGCAAAACCCTAAACCTCACACTTTCCACAGACCTAACTCTAGCTCAAACCCTAAACCTTATCATAAACCTAAACATAACCATAGCCCTAATCCTAAACTTAAACCGTAATCTAACACTAACCCTAACCCTATGCCTACATCGAACCATATCCATTACTCTAACCCTAACCCTACCCCTAATGATGATGCTAGCACTAATCCAATCCTAATCCTAGCCATATTCTAATCTTATCCCTAGACCTAACTCTAAACCTAACCCATGCCCTAGCCCTAACCCTAGCTCAAAACCTAACCCTTATGCTAAACATAACCCTAACACTAACCCTAGTTCTAACCCTAATACTAACCCTAACTCAAGACCTATTCCTGACCATAACCCTATCCCTAACCTTAGCTATAACCCTTTCCATTATCCTAAACATTACCCTTAACCTAATGCTAACCCTAGGCCTAACACAAACCCTATCGCTAAACCTAATCCTATCAATTACCGTAAACCAAACCTGAACCCTAAACAAAAACTTATCATTACCCTAACCCTGACCCTAATGTTTATTTGAGCCCTAACCCTAAACTCTAACCTCAACCAAACTGTAACCTGATCCTGACCCTAATAATTCCCCTAGCTCTAAATCTGACCCTTAACCCTAAACCTAACCCTTAAACTCGACCTTGCCATAAACCTAATCCTAAAACTGTCTTCTCCTCAAACGTAACCCACACCTGACATTAGCCTTAACCCTCATCCTAGACCTAACCCTAACAAAAACCCCGACCCTTATCCCAGCCCTAAACATAGATTAATCCTAACCTTAACCCTAACACTAGCTCTAACCCCAATACTAACCCTAGGCCTAATCTTAGCCCTAATTTCACCCTATCTTTAAACCTAACCATAACCCTAGACTTAAGAATAAATCTAACTCTCACAGTAGCCCTATCACTAGTTCTAGCCATATCCCTTAACGTAACCCTAACCGTAGCCCTAAACTTAGTCCTATCCCTTGCCCTATCTGCCGCAGTCTGGTAATAATACATCATCCATATAGTGAAACATTTGTAGTTCATGATTTGATTTCTATCTGGCTGGATTGCTTTGTTAACATAAATTTGACACATAGTTGGGCTGTTAGCCATCCCTTGAGGGAGTACTTTCCATTCATATCTCTGATCAGGACCTTCATGATTCAGTGCAGGGATAGCAAATACAAAATATGGACTATCATCAGGATGAATTGGAATTGAAAAAAAAATTAATATCTACAGCTAAAACATACCAGGTTTCTGGCAAAGCAGACAATTGAGGAATCCCCTATTGAGCAGGTCCCATAATAACCATCTCATTATTAATGGCTCTTCAATCTTGCAATAATCTCCATTTACCAGATTTATTTTTAATGACAAAAATGGGAGTATTATGGGGAGATACAGAAGGTTGTATATTTCCCTCCACTAATTGTTGTTTGACCAGGTCATAGGCTGCTTGTATCTTTTCTTTAGTCAAGGGCCACTGAGGAACCCATACTGGTCTTTCTGATTTCCAAGTAATTTTTATTGTCTCAGTGACCCCTTCTGAAAACCCAATCCATATCTATCTATTTCTTCATCTATTTGTATTGGTGCTGCTATACCTTGTTCCCATTCTCCTAATCTTTTTTCTTTCCTAAAACCTTGTCTAGCCCTAATAGGGGGCACATTTGGATTGATGTTATTTGTTAATGTCAAACCTAATTGATCTAGGACATCTCGTCCACATAAATTTATAGGAAGATGACCCAATACATGTGGTTGTATAGTTCCTTCACATCCTTCACAATCCTTCCAATCTTATACAATTGCACTTCTATGGGGATTAGTCGCCACTCCTAGGCCTCGAAGCATTTGAATGGCTTCTTGTAATGGCCAATGTTTTGGCCATTCTTGATGAGAGATGATGCTAAGGTCTGATCTAGACCCAAAACAAATCCTAAATATAGCTATAATTCTAGACCTAGACCTAAACAAAACCCTAGCTCTAGCCATAACAATAAACCTTAACCTAAATTAAACACTTACCCTACACATAGAACTAACACTAGTCCTAATTCTGGCTCTAAACCTAACCCTACTCCTATCTGGAACACTGACACTGACCCTAACATTAACCTATCCCTAAAAATGACCCTGACCCAAAACCTGGTCCTAACACAAGACCTAGTCATAAACCTAACCCTAATACTAGCCCTAAACATAACCCTAGCCCTAACCCTATTTTAACCCTAATCTTAACCCTAACAGTAGCCCTAACCCTAACAATAGTCCTAACCCTAGCCCTAAACCTAACACAAAACCTAGCCATAATCCCAGGCCTAAACTTAGACCTAAGTTTAACCCTAAACTTAACCCTGACCCTAACACTAATCATAACATTAACCCTTATCTTAGACCGAATCCTAACTCAAAGCCAAACCTTTACCCTAAAAATTACACTAGCCCTAACCTAAACCATAACCCTAACGATAGCTCTTATCCTAACCTTAATCCTAGCTTGAACTTTAGTTCTAAACCTTTCAATTACCCTAACCCTAACCCTAACCCTAATTGTAAACCTGTTCCTAACACTGAACTTAACCCTCATCATAAATGTATCCCAAGATCTAACCATAAACCTAAACCTCACCATAGCCCTAAATCTAGCTGAAACATTAAGCCTTACACTAAATCTAATCCTAAGACTAGCCCGAATCCATTCCCTAACCCTAACTCTAACCCTAAATCTAACATCATCCATTACACTAAACCTAACCCTAACTGTAATGAAATATCCAGTCATAACCTGAACCCTAAACAATACCCTAACCATAAACATATCCCTAGACCTAAATGTAAACCTAATCCTCACCCTAGCCATTACACTAGCTCAAAAACTAATCCTTACCCTTACATAACCATAGCACTAGCCCTAAACCTAACACTTACCGTAAACCAAACTTAGCCCTATCCCTAAACCTAACTCTAATTATAGACTTAATCCAAGCCATAACCTATCCCTAACCCTAGCTCTAAATCTATCCATTATACTAAACATAATCCTAACCTAATGCTAACCTTAACCCTATTGCTAAACCTAACCCATCCATTATGCTAAACCTTAACTGAAACATAAACGTAACCCTATCCATTACCCTAACCCTAAGCCTAAACCTAACACTAATTCAAGCCCTAACCCTAAACTTTGACCAAACCAAATGGTAAACCTGACCATGGCCCTAATATTACCTCTAACTCTAAACCTGACCCTTACCCTAAACATAGCTCTGACACTAGACCTAGGCATAACCTAACCCTAAAACTATCCTTAATCATAACCCTAGACTTGACATTAGCCCTAGCCCTAGTTCTAGCCCTGAACCTAACAGAAACCCTAGCCCTATACCTAACCTTAATCCTAACCTAGACACTAACCCTAGCACTAATCCTAATTCTAACCCTCACCCTAGCCCTAAAGCTAGTTATATCCCCACCCATTCCCCTAAACTTAATCCTAACCCCATGCTAATCCTAAACCTAGCCGTAATTATACCCCTAACTCTAAACCTGACCCTTACCCTAAACATAGCTCTGACACTAGACCTAGGCATAACCTAACCCTAAAACAATCCTTAAATATAACCCTAAACTTGATATTAGCCCTAGCCCTAGTTCTAGCCCTGAACCTAATAGAAACCCTAGCCCTAAACATAGCTTTAATCCTAACCTAAACACTAACCCTAGCCCTAATCCTAATTCTAACCCTCACCCTAGCCCTAAAGCTAGCTATACACCCACCCATTCCCCAAAACTTAATTGTAAACCCAATGGTAATCCTAAACCTAGCCCTACCCCTAAACCTAACCCTAACACTAACCTTAGCCCTAACCCTAAGCCTAGTCCTAAATCTAAATCTCAATCTCGTCCTAGCCATTTCCCTAGTTCTAACCCTATCCCTTACCATAACACTAACCCTAGCCCTAATCCTAACCTTGGATCTAACCCTAACTCTGAATCTAACCCTAACCCTAAGCCTAAACCTCATCTTAACACTAGCCCTAACCTTAACACTAATTCAAAATCTAGCCCTAACTTAAGCCCTAGCCAAAAAAAAAAAAAAAACAGCCATAGCTCTAACCCTAACCCTAATCCATAGAAGTCAAGATGATGTGAAACCTTAAAACACAAACTGTTCCTGACAGTGACCTTTAACTGAGAAGGCCCAACCTGGGAAACATGGTAATGATAGGTAAAAGATGAAATCTGACTGGTATCAAAGAAATTTGAACAAAACTAACTCTAACCCAAACATTATTTCACTAACCCTAGCCCTAACCCTAATCCTAAAACTAAACCTTTCCTGTTTATAGAACTTGATCATAAAAGTCAAAAACTTGGGGTGGCTAGTAGGGAAAGGTAACAGATGAATCCTACCCAGTATCAAAAATTTTGACCAAAAATTAGTGAAGGTGTTTCATTACATTCCTATGTCCCCTGTTTTCTCCTAAAGTGCTCTTTGATAAATTGTTTTTTAATGCTTCAGCTTAAGTTGCTTTCACAAGGAACAAACCAGAGCATGCCCACAGTGAAGTGATTGAGTGTGTGAAGTTTCATGCAGCTAGCACCAACCCTGTTTGATTACCACCTCCACTTCCATTCACACCCATAGGTCATAATGTAGTGAAAACTAAAAATTCAAACTGTTCCTGACATTGAACCATTGAACCTTGAAGGCCCAAACTTGGGAAGCCTACTAAGGTTGGTCAAAGATGAATCCTGTACAGAATCAAAGTAATCTGACCAAAAAAATTCAAAGCTCTTTCACTACATGTGTATTTTATTTGTTCCTAAAGCACTCAGAGATAAAGTTGTTTTTTTCTACTTCAGCTTAGGGATACTTCACAGGAAACAAACCAGAGAATGCTCACTGAGAACTGATTGAGTGTGTGAAGTTTCAAGCAACTAGTAAAAAACCCTGTTTGATTTTCAGCTTCATTTCCATTCACCCCTATAGGGCAAAAAGAAGAGAAACATGAAAATTGAAACTGTTCCTGAGAGAAAACCCCTGTATGTAGGAGGCCCAAATATTTGGGGTATAGTAAAAATAGAAAAAAAAAATTGAAATCCTTCCCAGTATCATAAAAATTAAAAAAAAAAAAAAACTAACTCTAACCTAACACCGGGTCTAAACCTAGTCCTAACACGAAGTCTAACCCTAAATCTAATCTGTTTAGAGAAGCTTTGATCATAGAAATTTCAAAATTAGGGAGTCTAATGGGGCAAACTTCCAGATGAATCATGGGCAGTTTCAAAGAAATCTGGCAAAATAATTGGGGGAGCTATTTTAGTACATGCATATTTCCCTGTTTTCTCCTAAAGTGGTCTCAGATAAATTTGTATTGCATGATTCAGCTTATTACTAATTTCACAAGGAACAAACCAGAGAGTGCCTACAGAGGTCTGATTGAGAGTGTGAAGTTTCAAGCAGTTAGCACCAACCTTGTTTGATTTCCAGCTCCATGTCCATTTACCCATGTAGGTCAAAATGAAGTGAATCCATAAAATACAAATTTTTCCTGTCAGCAAAGAATTGAAACAAGAAGGCTGAAACCGGGGAAACATAGTAAGGCTAGGCAAAAATATATCCTGCCCAGTATCAAAGAAATTTGAACAAGACAAACTCTAACCCTAACACTAGACCTAACTCTAACCTAACCTGTTTAGAGAACCTTTGATCATAGAAGTCTCAAAGTTGAGGAGCCTAGTGGGGCAAGCTAATGGATGAATCCTGCTAAGTATCAAAAAACCTGACTAAATAATTGGGGCAGGTAGTTCAGTGCATGCATATTTTCCTGTTGTCTCCTAAAATGCTCTCACATAGTGTTGTTTTTGCATGCTTCATCTTTGGGATTTCACAAGAATAAAACCAGAGCATACTCAAAGAGAACTGATTGAGAGTGTGAAGTTTCAAGCAGCTAGCAAAAACCCTGTTTGATTTCCAGCTCCATTTCTATTTACCCATATAGGTCAAAATGAAGTGAAACCTCAAAATAAAAACTGAAATACTGACAGCAAACCAGTGAACCTAGAAGGCCCAAACCTGGAGAACCTAGTAAGTCTAGGTAAAAGATAAATCCTGAATAGTATCAAAGAAATTTGAACAAAACTACTGTAAACCTAACACTAGATCTATCCTTAATCCTAACCCTACTGCTCACCCTAGCCTGTTTAGAGAACCTTTGATCATAGAAGTCCCATCTAAGGGAGCCTAGTGGGGCAAGCTAACAGATGAATCCTGCACACTATCAAAGAAATCTGAGCAAATAATTGGGGGAAGTGTTTAAGTACATGGATATTTCCTTGATTTCTCCAAAAGTGCTCTGAAATAAAGTTGCTTTGCATGTTTCAGCTGAGGGCAACATTCACAAGGAACAAACCACAGAGTGCCCACAAAGAACTGATTGAGTGTGTGCAGTTTCAAGCAGCTAGCACAAACCCTGTTTAATTTCGTGCTCCATTTCTCTTCAAAAAAAATAGGTAAAAATAAAGTGAAACCTTAAAATACAAACTGTTCCTGACAGCGAACAATTGAACCGATTAGACCCAAACCAGGGAACATTGTGAGGGTAGGTAAAAGATGAATCCTGCCCAGTATCAAAGATACATGGACAAAACAGACTCTAACCCTAACACGAGGTCTAAACCTAGACCTTTCCCTAACCATAAACCTAACCCTAATCTGTTTAGAGAACCTTTTATCATAGAAGTCCCAAATTAAGGGAGCCTAGTTGGCAAACTAACAGATAAATCTTGTGCAGTATCAAAGAAATCTGACCAAATAGTTTGCGGAGGTAGTTCAGTACATGTATATTTCTCTGTTGTCTCCAACAGTACTTTTGGATAAAGGTGTTTGCATGCTTCAGCTTTGGGAAATTTTCACAAGGAAGAAACCAGAGTGCCCACATAGAACTGATTGAGTGTGTGCAGTTTTAAGCACTAAGCACCAACCCTGTTCGATTTCTAGATCCATTTCCATTTACCCGTATAGGTCAAAATGAAGGAAACCTTAAAATACAAACTGTTCCTGACAGCAGACCATTGAAGGATAAGGCCCAAACATGGGGAACATCGTAAGGCTAGGTAAAAGACGAATTATGCCAACTATCAAATGAATTTGAACAAAACTCACTCTAATTCTAACACTAGATCTAACCCAACCCTAAACTAATTCTAACCTCTTTAGAGTACCTATGATCATAGAAGTCTCAAAATTGGGGAGCCCAGCAACATAACTTAACAGATGAATCTTGTGCAGTATTAAAGAAATTTGATGAAAAATTGAGGGAGGTATTTTAGTACATTCATATTTCCCTGTTTTTTTTTTTTATTTAGTGCTCATGGATAAATTGTTTTTCATGCTTCATCTTAATGTACTTTCACAAAGAAAAACCAAAGACTGCCCACAGAGAGCTGATTTAGTGTGTGAAGTTTCATGAAGCTAGTACCAACACTTTTTGATTTCCAACTCCATTACATTCACACATATAGGCCCTAATGAAGTGAAACCTAAAAATTCAAACTGTTCCTGACACTGAACCATTGAACCTTGAAGGTCCAAATTTGGGGAGCCTAGTAAGGCTAGGTCTATGATGAATCCTGTACAGTATAAAATTAATCCAACCAAAAAATTTGAAGCTCTTTGATTATATGGGTATTCTGCTTTCTCCTAAAGCACCCAGAGATGAAGCTGTTAATTTCTACTTCATCTTAGGGCTACTTCCATGGCAAACACCAGATTATGCTGACTGAAAATTGATGGAGTGTGTGAAGTTTCAAGCAGCTAGCACAAACCCTGTTTGATTTCCAGCTTCGTTTCCATTCACCCCTACAGGGCAAAAAGAAGAGAAACAAGAAAATTGAAACTGTTCGTGAAAGCAAACCCTTTATGTAGGAGGCCCAAATGTTTGGACTATAGTCAAAATAGTAAAAAGATGAATCCTGCACAGTATCATAGAAATTTGAAAACAAAACTAACTCTTTTCTTAACACTAGGTCTAATCCTAGTCCTAACACTAACCCTAACACTTACTTTAACCTGTTTAGAGTCCCTTTGATCCTAGAAGTCTCACACTTGGGGAACAAAGTTCGGTAGGCTAACAGATGAATCATTCACAATATCAAAGAAATGTGACCAAATAATTGGGGAGGTAGTTCAGTCCATGCGTATTTCCTTTTTTTTCTCAAAGTGCTCGCACATAAAGTTGCTTTGTAGGCTTCAGCTTAGGGCTACTTTTACAAGGAATAAACAGAGAATGCCCATAGAAAACTGATTGAGTATGTGAGGTTTGAAGTAGCTACCACCAACCCTGTTGGATTTCCAGCTCCAATTGAATTTGCATGCATAGGTCAAAATGAAGTGAAAACTTAAAATACAAACTGTTCAGGAGAGCAAATACTTGACCCAAGAGGTCCAAACCTAAATAATATAGGAAGGCTAGGTAAAAGTTGAATCCTGCCCAGTATCAAAGAAATTTGAACAAAAATAAATCTAACAAAATATTAGCTGTAACCCTAGCCCTAATCTAATACTAAATCTAACTTAACCTGATTAGAAAACCATTGATCATAGTAGTCCCCAAATAATGGAGCCCAGTGGGGCAAGCTAACAGATGAATCCTTTGCAGTATCAAAGAAATCTGACCAAATAATTGGGGGAGGTATTTAAGTACATGCATATTTCCCTGTTTTCTCCTAATGTGCTCATGGATAAATTATTTTTTCATGCTTCAGTTTAAGGTACTTTCACAAGGAACAACCAGAGAGTGCCCACAGAGAGCTGATTGAGTGTGTGAAGTTTCAAGCAGCTAGTACTAACTCCGTTTGATTTCCAGCTCCATTTTCATTCACGCCTATAGGCCATAATAAAGTGAAACCTAAAAATTCAAACTGGTCCTTACAGTGAACTGGCAAAACTTGAAAACCCAAACTTGGGGATCACACTAAGACTCAAAAAAGGATGAATCCTGTACAATATCAAAGTAATCCATGCAAAAATAATTGAAGCTTGCTCCTAAAGTGCTCACAGATAAAGCTGTTTCTTTCTAATTCAGATTTGGGCTACTACCACAAGAAACAAATGAGAGAATGTGCACTGAGAACTGACCGAGTGTGTGAAGTTTCAAGCAGCTAGCACAAATCCTGTTTGAGTCCAGCTCCATTTCCATTCACCCCTATAGGGCAAAATGACGTGAAAGATGATTAAAACTGCTCCTGAGAGCAAACCCTTTTACTAGGAGGCCCAAACATGGGGAGCATAGTAAGATTAGGAAAAAGATTATTCCTGCCCAGTATCCAAAAAGTTAAAAAAAAAAAAACTAACTCTAACCCTAACACTAGTTCTAACCCTAACTCTAACCATAACCCTAAGCCTAACCTGTTAAGAGAACCTCTGATCATAAAAGTTTTAAACTTGGGGAGACTAGTGGGGTAAGCTTACATATGAAACTTGCACACTATCAAAGAAATCTGACCAAATAATTTGGGGAGGTATTTCAGTACATGCATATTGCCCTGTTTTCTCCTAAAGTGCTCTTGGATAAACTTGTGTTGCATGCTTCAGCTTACCTCTACTTTTACAAGGAAGAAACAATAGAGTGGCCACAGACAACTGATTGAGTATGTGAAGTTTCAACCAACTTGCACCAACCCTCTAATTTCCAGCTCCATTCTCATTTACCCATATAGGTCAAAATGAAGTGAGACCTTAAAAACAAACTATTCCCAACAGCAAACCATTGAACTGAGAAGCCCCCAACTGGGGCACATGGTAAGGCTAGGTAAAAGATAAATCTTCCCAGTATCAAAGAAATTTTAACAAAACAAACTCTAACCCTAACACTAGGTCTAAAGCTTGCCCTAACCCTAACCATAACACTAACCCTTACCTATTTAGAAAACCATTGATCCTAGAAGTGCCAACCTTGGGGAGCCTAGTGGAACAAGATAAAAGATGAATACTGTGTAGTATCAAAGAAATCTGATTAAATTGTTTGGAGACTTATTTCAGTACATACATGTTTCTCTGTTTTCTCCTTAAGAGCTCTCAGATAAAGTTTCTTTTGATGCTTCATATTTGGCCTACCTTCAAAAGAAAGAAACCAGAGAGTACCCACTGAAAACTTATTGTGTGAAGTTTCAAGCACCTCCTTCCAATCCTGTTTGATTTCCAGCTCAATTTTCATTCACATCAATAAGCCATAATGAAGGGAAACCTTAAAATACAAACTGTTCCTGAGAGCAAACCATTGAATCGACAAGGCCCAAAAGTGTGGAGCATAGTAAGGATAAGTAAAAGATGAATCCGACCCAGTATTACAGAAATTTGAAGAAATCTAGGGCTGCATTTGTGCTTTTAGTGCAGATGGAAGGCTGGGCTCTGCAGTTTATCTGGGTGCAGACAGCAGTCTCAGCCACACAGGTGCTCTCTGCACAGACAGAACACTGAGTCTTTGCTTGCAGGTCACCAGACCGAGCTCTGGACACAGCACAAGGTCACTCCAGAACCACCCACCTCACCAAACACCATACATGGTAAAAGATGGAATCCATCTTACAAAACCTTACTCACCATCTATCAGTGGGCATGGCTACCAGCTTGTTTCTGCAGCTTATCAGGTACCTGGTTTCCAACTCCCCTACCTCCAGCTGTGGTAACTCAAGATTTTTCTCAAAGCTTTTGGAGGGTGTAGCTATCAATGAGGAACAGCAACTGTACAGGCACCTGGTTTTCAATTCAGAGACTAAGAGTAGAGAGACTCCAAGTAGAAGCTCAAGCCCCCTCACCCTGGCTACCTCCACCATCCTGAGCACAGAGACTCAAGCTAGGAATTGACAACTCCACCTACTGCAAGAAAAGGAAACAGAGATAAGAAAGACTTTTTTTTTTCTCTCTGACTTTTCTTTTCTTGCTCTTCTCATCCATTCTCCTCTACACTTCCCCTTCTGATCCTCACAACTTCAACATGTGTTGTAAAGGTCGGGCAAGCATCGGAGGAAGAGACCACCAAGAGACTGTCTCATGCAACAGGAAAGGGTTTATTGATGGTCCAGCATGCTGGGGCTCAGAGCTCACTTAAATAGAGCAGAGAGCCCCGGGAACAGCTTAAGCAGAGCTTATATACTTTCCTTGGTGAGGGCAGGGACTTCACATACAGCATAGCCAATCATTGCACGGTTTTTTTGGGAGGGGGTTGTTTTCGTAGAGCAACCAGATGATCAGTGGGCATTTCCAGGAGTTGTTTTCAACTTCTACATGCGTTTCAGGTTCCAGAAAAACTGAACTTAATTCTTACATTCTTAACTTTTTCATTCCCCACTTCTTTTTCTGACTACTTTTATTCTTAAAGGTAAGAAATCATAATTATTGAGGGGTATCACACTCTATTTCTGCCATTGAGGCATATTGTTGTCTGATTACCATAAGTTTAACTTGTCCAATTTGAGCTTGGAGAAAGGAAACTACACGGTTGAGCAAACAGGGTCCTACAGTTAGCAATAATATGAGGATTATTAATGGACCGGCCAGGGCTGATAAAAGCATAGTTAACCAGGGGGACTGTGTGAACCAAGACTCAAACCACCCTTTTTGGGTCTCTTTCTCTTGTTGATGCTCTTCAAGGTGTCTTCTTAATTTACTCATAGATTCTTTTATAACTCCAGTATGGTCAGCATAAAAACAACATTCTTCCCTCAATGTAGCACAAAGGCCTCCTTCTCTCATGAAGAGGAGGTCCAACCCTCACCTGTTCTGTAAAAGAACTTCAGAGAGAGAGGTTAAAGATTCCTGCAAAGCTGTGATGGAGGTTTCTAATATCTTTCAGTTTTGGTCTATTGCTGCTTCTAATTGGGTCATTTGTTGTGTCCCACGGACCAGGGCAGTGGTTCCTGTGCCCACCCCTGCAGCAACTCCTATTCCTAATAGGATGGCTAAAGTGAGGGACACAGGTTCCTGGTGGAACCGGTTTGTACGCCCCCCTATTTGATCTTCAAATGAGCCTGCATCATGATAGAGCACCCTGGGAAACATCTGCACCATTACACAATAATTTACAGAGCTGTTAAATACCTGGGCTGAAATGCAAGGAGTTAACCCTGAGTCACATGCCCACCAGGTTCCATTTTCAGGGGTAAGGAAACTCTGTGTGGTGCTTTTTTTTTTTTTTTAATCTGGGTACATAAGTGTTGTTTACTTTTCGGTGGGGACCCTATACATAAGCCTGCTCTGGTTACTTCTGGGAGGGTTAACTTAGGATTTCCACCCCAATTACAGGAGGAACTCTGCGCTTTTACTGCATAAGTCCCGTCAATTACTATCCCTTCATAGTAAGGAGGAGCAGCGGAGAGACAGAGCCAACAAGACTGAGTGAGGTCTGGTTGTGTGGAATTCAGTACCGCAAAGGCTCCTTCAATTAGCCCCCAGGGGGAGGGGTTGACTTCACTCTGGTTTGGGGAAGTAAACGAAGGTGAAACTTGAGGAGTATGGGAAAGTGAAGGGATCCTAGTAGATTTAGGTTTGGGACGTCTATGAGGCCCAATTCCTGGCTTGAGGGGATTGGGCCCTATGGCTAAGGGAATTTCTTTTTTTTTTCAAGCCGGATAGTGAACCAAAGGCCAAAATCATATCCTGTGGTGTGAAATCGCATTCCATAGGTTTTTCCTGAAAGCCATGTCCAGATATTTTGTTTTCTTCCTTTGGAGGTAAAGGTTATATTTAGGGGGTTACATAGGCTACTTGTGTCACATGGAGTAGGGTCAGCTAGTCCTGAAGTCCCCGTTTGGGGGTCCCATTTAAATGGGAGACATTGTTCGGAACTTAACTTAGTATTATTTCTTCCTACCCGAATCAGACTATCAGGGGAGTTTGGGTTCCACCAGGCAGCCCCTGTATGCTCACATTCCAATGACTTATAGAAGAAGTCGGCTTCTCCCCCACACAGCCGTGACTGTTTGCAGCTTCAATAGTCCACCGGGCAAACATAGTAATCTAGGCTAGCCAACCTGCATCTGGCTCGCGTGTCCCTACATCCATAATATTTGTTTCCATTATCTATGGTGCGGAAGGGATTTAATGGAATTTTAGTGGGATCCTCTTCATCAGGGATATCCCAATAGGAAAGACCTATAGCCAGCTGACAAATGTCTGGGTGGAGAGATGGCCACCAGGTCCCTAAGGGGGCTGTATGTGAGATAGACCATACTTCTTATCCAGTAGGATTTGTGATCAGCCATCGCTGCTGAACGGGCTGATGAGGGTTAGGACTACTGGTGGTCAAGGGGAGAGTCCATAGCCCTATCCACATGGCGAATACACAATTTGAGAGGGTTACCAGTCTTTTCCAGTTTCCAGCCAGAGTCTGGACAGGGCACAGGCTTGAGATGAGAGGCATGGATCCAGGAAGTGATTCCTTCTACCTTTACCGCTGTAGGTGTTATAAGTAGCACCTGGTATGGTCCTTTCCAGCGGGGTTCCAGGGATGACACCTGATGTTGTCTTACGTAGACGAATTCTCCCACTTGATATCGGTGTGGAGTCCCTTCGTCCCCAGGTTGGTAGGAAGTGGCCAGCTGTTTCCACAGGTATTGCTGGGTTCTTTCAAGAGCTTTAAGTCTGTCAAGAAAGGGGGTGTGAAAGGAATCATTAGATCTTAGAGTTGGGGTTAGGTCCCTTAATGGAAGAGGGGCACCATAGAGAATTTCATAAGGGGTGAGGTTACACAAAGAAACAGAGGAAGTATTTCTTGCACAAAACAGTGCATAAGGCAGGAGCATAGTCCAATCTTTTATGCCAGTCTCTAAGCTTAATTTTGTTAAGATCTCTTTAATGGTTTTATTTATTTTTTCTACCTGTCCTGAGCTCTGGGGTCTATAAGCACAATGTAACTTCCAATTAATCCCCAGGGTCCTGGTTAACCCCTGACTTACCTGGGCCATGAACGCCGGTCCATTATCAGACCCTATTACCTTAGGCAGGCCGTATCTTGGAAAAATATATTCCAGGATCTTCTTGACCACCATTTTCGCTGTTTCTTTTTTTCTTTTTCTTTTTTTTTTTTTCTTTTTTTGTGGGGAAGGCTTCAATCCATCCTTAAAATGTATCTACAAAGACTAGGAAATATTTAAGTCCATACCTTGCTGGCTTAATTTCAGTAAAGTCCACTTCCCAGAACTGTCCTGGTCTGGTTCCTTGTAGGCGCTTTCCTGCAGGAAGCTTGGAAGGGTAAGCATTAACCAATTGATAGACCCAGCAGGCTTTTGTTACTCGTTCAGCTATTTCCTTTTGCTGTGAGTTGGTTAGTGGAAAACTCTGTTCTTGATCCTTCAGGAATGCCTTCAGTTTCTTTGCTCAGAGGATATTGTTTGACATTGATTGGGGAGGCTGAGGTTTTTAACTCCACTATTATTGGAGGTTGTTTCAAGGCTAGGCCTAACCCAGCAGTTTCTGCCCAGGCATCTGGGTAATCTGTTATCAATTTCTGGGGTAGCTTGCCTGTTTGTTCAGTCTTGGCGGGTGTGAAGAGTTGATGTTCATCTTCTACTGACATAGTTAAAGCTGTGACTATAGGAGTTTTTACTGAAGGATTTAGAAATTCCATTTGGGGGCCTTCAGGGTTAAAAGTTATTTTGGCCCAGAGCTTGGTGAGCAGATTTCTGCCCATCAATGGGGCTAGGCATTCTGGGATTACTAGGAAGGAGTGATGGACTTTTCCTTTCCCTAGGTCCATGGTTCTCTCAGTTGTCCAAGCCCAATATTTACTGCCATTATCCCCTTGAACTAGAGACCTTTTATTTGATAGAGGGCCCAATGGGGCCTTAAGGGCTGAGTATACTGCCCCTGTATCCACTTCAAAGTTTACTGGGGTCCCCTCCACTTCAAAGGTTACCCTGAGCTCGGGGAGGGGATCTGAGCCCCGACTTTCCTAGTCATCCTCCAGAGTCAGAATGGCTGGCTGGCGTGGCTGTCTCTTTCTAGGGCACTCTTTGGCCCAGTGTCCTTTTTCTTTACAGTAGGCACATTGATCTGAGGCCAGGGGTGGCCTCTGGCATGGGTCCAAGTATCCCTTCCTCTCTCCCTGTTTCTTAATTTCTGGCCTATTTGTTGTTGTGACCAGGACCTTAGTCAATGCCTTAGTCTGTCTTTTATTTCTCTCATCCTCCCTTTGTTCTCTTTCTTTCTCCCTCCTTTGTTCTTTCTCTTCCTCAGTTTCTCTCTTATAATATACCTGCTCGGCTTCTCTGACTAAATCTCTCAAAGTCATATCTTGTAATCCATCTAAGCATTGTAACTTTCTTTTAATATCCAGGGCAGCTTGCCCAATAAAGGCCATCGTGACAGATGCCTTTTGATCCTGCCTGAGGATTGAAAGGAGTATATCTCCTATATGCCTCTATAATTTCCTCTAGAAACATAGAGGGAGATTCATCAGGCCCTTGAATAATCTCTCTTACCTTGGCCAAATTAGTTGGTCACCTAGCGGACGCTTGGAGACCCACTATTAGAACCCAGCGATAAGTGGACAGATGCTCCCTACCTTCAAAGGTGTTGGGGTCCCAGTAAGGTCGGTTCAAGGGGAAGTTGTATCAGTCGCCCATGTGGTCCAAGGATATTTTTCTAGCTTCCAGGAGGATTCTCTTTCGTTCCTCTGTCATGAAGAGAGTCCCTAGGAGTTGTTGGCAGTCATCCCACGTAGGCTGGTGTGAAAATATCAATGATTCAACCAGACCTGTGAGCTGGGTGGGGTCCTCGGAAAAAGGGGGATTGTTATTTTTCCAGTTATATAGGTCTGAAGAGGAGAAAGGCCAATACTTATAGGCTTACATTTCTCCCCCAAGGCCGTCATCAATCATTGGCCCGTAGGGACGGAGGGGGAGCATCACAGGAGCTCCAGGGTTATCAATCATTCACCACCGGCGAGTTCCTTTAGCCAGGCCAGTTTCCTTCAGGGGAGGAGGGGCTGTGTGTGCTGCGGGGGAGTCATCTGGAGGGCGCTGGGCCGGCCTAGCTTCCTCCAGGGGAATGCTGTAGAGCAGACAGAATAAGCAGGTGGACCTGCTGGAGAGTAGTTCTCATTCCTATGAAGTGAAAGAGTGGTTGTGAAACTGGAAAAAGGGGTTAGAGAGGGTTTTAGATGGGCACAGAGTCTCTGGAGCCAGAGAAGTTGGTCATGAGTCATAGGTCTCCATCTTGGGCACCAGGGCTGGTAGTCTTAAAGAAGTGGTTGATTGACCGACTGGTTGGTGAATCTATACATCTGGTCTTGCAGGAACTTCTGTAGGCAGTTTAACAGACGTGGTCCTATTAGGAGAAACCTAAAGAGGACTAATAGGGGTCCTGCAAGGGGGAGGAGCCAAGGCCATACTTGACTGAACATTCCCTATGGAGACTGTTGGCTAGTTGCTATCTCCTCTTTTCTAGCTGTTTTTATCTTTCATTACTCCTAGGAATGACTTTTTGGCTTAACTGTTTTTGGTAGCTGTTTAAGATCAAGCTGGTCAAAATTGACTTTGTTTCTATCTATTGTTAAGAGTCAGCCGAGTTTCCATAGGGGTCACTCGTGGGGGAACTTGAGAGCAGCTTCTTAGTTCTGTTAGTGCCATTTGTGCTAGGATGGGTCCAGGTCTTGCTTGACCATGTGGCTTCCCTTGGAAGCTAATATGGGAAACAGTATGAGGATTCCTCAACAAATTATAAACAGAACTACCATTTGGGTCAGCAATACTGGGAACATATTCAAAGGAAATAAAATTTGTATGCTGAAAAGACATCTGTGTGTTTTAAAAAAATATATTTTAAAGATGGACATACAATCTCTTTATTAATTTATTTTTATATGGTGCTGAGGCTCAAACCCAGTGCCTCACATGTGTGAGGCAAGTGTTCTTCCACTGAGCTACAGGCCCAACCCCAACATCTGCCTGTTTATTGCAGAATTATTCATAAGCTATGGAATCAACCTAATTGTCTATTAATGGATGAATGGGTGTCTATTTGCCACATTCTTCTTCATTGTATATTGGCACAGTCTGGCTGGGCACAATCAGGAGCCACTTGTCAAAAGAAACTAACTTTATTTTTAGAACCACACACCAAACCACACAGCTCCTCAGGAAAAACCCTCAGAGCCCAACTGCCACCACCAGCTTTCCACAAGCCTCTCTCTCCCACACAAGCTTCTCTCCACCTCCCACAATCCTCCTGCTCTTGAGGCCGATTGGCTGGGTCACGTGGGCGGAGCCAAAAAAGTCCCCCAATGAGCAGCTCCGTGGTCTGAAAGGGCAGGGAAACAGCCCAATGAGCATCACCGCAGAGGAGCCAATCAGCTAGATGTTGCTGGGGCCGAGGAGCCAATCAGCTAGATGTTGCTGGGGCCGCTGTGAGCCAATCATCAGCCGGCAGCTGGAAGTTTGCTGGCAGCTGGAAGTTTGCTGGGGCCCCTTCAGCTGTGGCTCTCAACATCTCCCCCTCTCTGTTTAAACAACAAGCATGTGGCTTAGGGACCGTGCCTGCCTTAGGTTGTCCAATAGTCTCCTTCTCCGGTGACCCTCCTATTCACAGCAAATGCACAGATTGGCTTTTCATTCTCCAATGGTCTCATTAATCTCCCTGATCAGGAGGTTATGTGGCCCAGAGTTGCAAAGCTCTTTAGAGAAGTTCCCTGTTCCCTGGATTTAGACTGACTCAGAGGGCAAGAGCCAAA